>NW_027512412.1:300000-526845 GCF_048772815.1 Callospermophilus lateralis
CTTTCTGGAAACACTTTACTCCAAACCAAACAAACCGCCTTTAAGACATATTCTCAGAGCATGAGAAAAAAACCACAAACCCACACCCCCAGCCAGATAAGCACCTCCTTCCTCCAAGTAGGTTTGTGACTATCCGGAGTGTCCTCTGACTGATAGGCCTTACTATGTTCCCCCGAAATGGCCTCTCCTATCTCACATCTGGTGTCCATGGCCAATTCTGTGAAGTTGTCAGGAGCCAGCAGTTAGCCACTGCCTTCTTTCTCAGGAAAGGCCCCTCTTAAGAGCTTTCCTGTCATTTGTCCATTCTCACATCAGTAGATACCAAGAAAGACTAACTCTGTCCTTGTTATATCAAACAAGTGAGACCACTAGGTCTGGGACTGAGACAGGCTCTAGGTGCCTGGCTTCCTGGATCCCAAGTTCAGAAAGTGCCATGAACAAAAAAGTGAGGTGAGGTAACTTCTTTCAGGAACTGAATGAGGTTACTGCCTTGGCAACCAGTTTGTCCTAACACATGCATCCAAGTGTCCCATGACATGTAGGCTGACCGTATTTCTGTGACACTTTCACAAGTTAGAATGGTATATCAACCATAGGCACCTGGGAACAGCTCTCCACACAGGCCTCATTTGGTCCATCTTCTCTAGATTAAGAAGAGAGAGGCTGATTCAGACAAAAGCCTTCATCCTGACCAGGTTGTTTGGCATGGAAGATGACTTTTGATCTCTCAGGACCTTCATACCTGCCTACATCTTCTCCAGGGATCAATTCTGCATGGACCTTTGAGGTTCTCAGCAGGTGGACAATCCCCTACTTTCCTGTATTGTAAGACCAACTCTGTCCCTGCTCTTTTGTAAATGTAGATTGAGGGAACAGTTTATGGTTAGGGTTAATTACATGTTTGTTTTGGGTTAGGAATCATTTTGCTGGATGAATAATGGTATTGGGAATCTGTGATATATATAAGAACATAGAGTTGAAAAATATGTATGAAAACAGAAATGTAGTAAGATTTAAAGTCCATATTGGCATTGGGCCTTTGATTTGGATACTTAGCTTTGAATTACGTTCTGCAGTGATGTCTCAGATAAATTGATTATCAATGACATAGGACCTTGTACCTTGGATGATAGATTGTAGAAAAGAACATCCACTCAAACAGGGATAGTCCATAGGATTAGGAAGATAGTCGGTAGGTTTTGCAAGAAGTGTGAGTACAGGATATGGACCAAAAGTTCTTTATCAATAGGGTTTCGGTAATAGAATGAATGTCAATGTCAGCACATGTGAAGAGTCAGTCACATAGGTAAACTGGGGAAAATATGTAGGAAAGGAAACATCAATAGAGACAGTAGGAAATCAGGCAAAGTATAAAGTGAGTGATAGGATTAGACATTTTAACAGGGTTGATGTTGACTATATAATCTTCGAAGAAACAAATATGTAGTCACCAATAGGATGGACATTTGAGAGAATTAGGCAACCTAGACATCAATGTTTTTAGTAATCCATGCTCCCATTCAATTTAGGCTTTTGTACAAACATATGTGTGATCTTTGCATTTTGTATCCAAAATAGTACTGTGATAAAATGTATACGTAGATCAGGTGACATAAGTATTTTTTCCACCATTTCAGGGAGCAATATTTTGAAGATGTATAAATTAGTATTGCGGGTACAAAGAGGTGTACCCTGTGTCTATGAATATAGAGATAATGCATGAATAGATGATACTGTGAATAAATAATATAACTGATTCCACTTTAAATAATGGATTAAATTGATATCTTAAAATATATAAGAAATCTTATATTGATACACAGTCATTCATTCCTATCAGTTATACATCTAATGGTAATATGAGGGTTATGGTTTGTCATTAAGGGTGTGTGAGTTTTGCTTCAAAAGTAATTATGGAAATCGAACATAATGTGTTTGTAAAGAAGTCTCAAGAAGAGACTAGTCAAGAAACATGGAGGAATACATGTGTTCTGAAGCAGGAAGTAATTGAAAGTGAAACAAATTGATATAAATTAGCGAACTTGTGAATGAAATATATATCCCATGATGTGCATAAACTGAAGAAATAGTAATGTACCAGTGTTGAATACAAATGAACGTCAAAATACATATCATGTCCCATAGGAATCTACTTGCATTGATGTTAAACTTGGTCAGTAACTGTAGAAATATTAGGATTTGTATGCATCATTCACTGAAGTTAGTTTTCAGTACTAGGAAACAAATATGTATTTCAGGTGGATGAATATTTCTGAGAATAATCTTGTGAAAAGTTGATAATAAATCCACATACATGAACATGAATAAATTTTGGGAGTGTATAATAAGACACATATATTTCATATTTTCAAAAATCTGGAGAGTGTGTGTGTATATATATATATATAGATAGATAGATAGATATAGATATATATAGATATATAGATATATATATAGATACATATATATACATATGCCTATATATATACACACACACACACTCACACAGACATTAAAAAGTAGCAATATATATGCCAATCGAAATTTATTATGAAATATATATAATCCACACATCCCAAAATATACTTTTTACTGAACATGGATTTATATATAATTTTGTTCAGCTAGAAAGGTCACCAATAGTTTGAATTTTCAGTTCCAACAGCATTAAGAGGAGTGATCTCTTCTCACAATTTGCATCTGCCAAGTCAGCAACCTCTCAAGTATATACATGTGATACCAGGTAGGATTCTATATGTGCATATAAAAACACATGTGCTGAATAGGCCACAGAGAAAGGGAGAGAGGAATTCACATATTTGTTAACTTTAAAAACACATGGAGAACTGTTTTAATTAAAAATTGAGTAGATTTATAATTCCTACCCTATATAATGCAAAAGGCAAGTCCAATTATACAACATGACTCCTCTGAACTGCTTGTATTTCTATTCTGTTTTGGTTATTATTCTCCATCATGTTAGGATTAGTAGTCAGAGTCTAGTGGGGTATGTGTTAGTGTCCAAAATAAGCTCTCTTACCCCTCATTTGCCTAAAGTCATGGGGGCCTGGACACCCTGCATTTGAACCAGGAGTGATAAAATAGGACTGCAGTTAATACTGCTCTGCTTCTCCATTTTGAATCCTACTGCCTGTCAGGTATAGATTCTTTATGTGATTTGGAATAATGAGAAAACCCAAGCACTTCTTTAGGGCTTTGAAGATTTCATTTGAACCAAATGATTCCTATTCTCACTTAATGTAGGTCAGGAACATAACAAAGGAAGGCAAGACACTTCATCCACCATAACTGATCTTTTTGCCATTTTGGTTTGGATGCACACATGGGATCTTTCTTTAGATCCATCAGGTGCTGAGAATCTAAGCCACAACCTCACACAGGTCCAAGAGGCTGATTAAGACACATCCATTTCCAAAGAAACTAAGCAAAGAGGCACAGGTGATGACCATTCATTTTCATTTGAAAACTGTTTTCTTCAGGCTTCACAAAGGGGTGGCCTGAGGCAAAGACCTTCCTGACATTCAGGGCAACAGAAACATAGGTAAGAGAATGGCCCAAAGCAGGGTTTCTCCACTGAGAATTTCCTGGTCACACTGATATCTGAGTTTTCTGAGATGCTCGCCATTCCTTACCGCTATCCAGTACATGGCCATGTAACAGAGCTTGGAGGTGGTACATATCTTGGACACAAAACCATGAGCCTATTCTGCAGAGTTGCCAGAATTCAGGAAGAAAACAGGAACTTAGGAAGATAGTAGGTGTTGTCCCTCCATAAGGCAAGCTGCAGTTCATTCATAAATTGGGCAGGATGAATGCTGGGAAGCTTTCTACGAGACAGGACATATCCATTGATGCATTCTCTTTTCTAATGTCTACAACCACGGACACAGTGGGATACACAGGCATAGAATCACTCACCTTGTCAAAAGACTTACTAGAAACAGTCCATTCCAAATCAAACAAACTGTCTTTCCTACCTATTCTCAGAACATGAGACAAAACCACAAACTGACACTCACACTCACAAAGGCATCTCCTTCCCGCAAGTAGGTCTCTGACTATCTGGAGTGTCCTCTGTCTGTTGGGCCGTATTATGTTCCAATGAAATGTCCTGTCCTGTCTCAGATCTGTCTCCTTTGCAAACTCTGTGAAGTTCTCAGGAGCCAGTGGTGAGCCACTACCTGCTTTCTCAGGAAAGGCCCCTCTTCAGATCTGTCCTGGCATTTGGCAATCCTCACATCAGTAGATACCAAGAAATACTGACTCTGTCCTTGGTACATCCAAACAAGTGAGCCCACTGGGATTGGGACAGGGACTGGCTCTGGCAGCCTGGCATCTTGGATCCCAAGTTCAGAGAGTTACATCACCAAGGAAGTGAGGTAGGTCACTTTCTTCAGGAAATGTATGAGGTCACTACCTTGGCAATCACTTTGTTTTAACATTTGCTTCCAAGGGTCCCATGAGATAGAGGCTGCCCCTACTTTCGGTGACAATTTCACAAGATAGAATGGTATAACAAACATAGGCGCCTGGGAACATCTCCCCACACAGGACTGGTTTAGTCCATCTTCTCTACATTTAGATAGAGAGACTGATTCAGACACATCCCTTCATCCTGACAAGGGGGTTTGCCATGCAAGATGACTTTTGCTCTCTCAACTCCTTCATAGCTGCCTACGTCTTCTCCAGGGATCATTTCTGCATGGACCTTTGAGGATCTCAGCAGGTTTAAGAACCCCTACATTCCTGTATTGTAAAAGCAACTCTGTCCCTGCTCTTCTGTAAAGTTTGATTCAGGGAAGAGTGTATGGTTACGGTTAATAAAAGTTCAATTTGGGTTAAGAAACATTCTACGGCATGAATAATGGTATTGGGAACCTGTAATATTTACAAGAATGTAAAAGTGAAATATAAGAATGAAAACAGAAATCTAGGTAAGATTTGAAGCCCAGAAGGGCATTGGGCCCTTGATTGGGATACTTAGCTTTGAATTATGTTCTGCAGAAATGTCTCAGATAAATCAATGTTCAATGGCATAGGACTTTGTACCTTGAATGATGGAATGTCAAAGAGAACTTCTAGTCAAAAAGGGATAGTCGGTATTATTAGAAAGATAGTCTGTAGGTTTAGAACTAAGAGTGAGTATAGGATTTGGACCAAAAGTTCTTTTGCAATAGGGTTTCTGGTAGAGATTGAATGTAAATGTGAGCACATGTGAAGAGTCAGTCACAATGATAATCTGGGGAAAATATGTAGGAAAGCAGATATCAATAGAGACATTAGGAAATCAGGCAAATGAAAAAGTGAGTGATAAGATTAGACATTTTCAACGGGCTTGAGGTTGAATACATAATCTTAGGAAGAAACAAATATGTAGTCAAGAATAGGATTCACATTTGAGAGCATTAGGCAAACTGGACATGGAAGTTTTTAGTAATCCATGTTCACTTTCCATTTAGGTTTGGTAAAATCATAAGTGTCACCTTTGCGTTTTGTGTCCAGAATATTACTGTGATAAAATGTATATGTAAATCAGGTGACATGTGCATTTCTTCCACCATTTCTGGGAGCAATATTTGAAGACGTATAAATTAGTATTGGGGGTACAAAGAGGTGTATCCTGTGTCTATGAATATAGAGATAATGCATGAAAAGACCATACTGTGAATAAATAATATAACTGGTTCCACTTTAAATAATGGATTTAATTGATATCTGAAACTAAGTAAGAAATCTTATATTGATATACAATCATTCATTCCAGCTAGTTGTACATCTAATGGTAATATTAGGGTTTGGTTTATCATGACGGGTGTGTGAGTTTTGCTTCAAATGTGATAATGGAAATCGAAAATAATGAGTTTGGAAAGAAGTCTCATGAAAAGAGCAGTCAAGAAACATAGAGAAATACATGTGTTCTGAAGCAGGAAGTGACTGAAAGTGAAACAAATGCGTATAAATTAGCGAACTTGTGGATGAAATATATATCCTATGATGTGCATAAACTGAAGAAATAGTAATGTTCCAGTGTTGAATAAAAATGAATGTCAAAATACACATCATGTCCCATAGGAATCTACTAGCCTTGATATTAAACTGGGTCAGTTACTATAGAAATATTAGATTTTTTTTTTGGTATTATAATAGAATTTATTTTACCACTAGCATGCCACAGAATGTTGAGGAAAGAGCAATGGATTTTTAGTTATCGCACTAATAATCTAACATTTAATGACTCTTTTGGATAGTCTAGAAATTACATAAGGCTATGTAACATAATTTTTTTAATTTAACATTCATAAAAGCTTGGAGTTTTGGTAATATTTCTACTTTTTTATTTTTAATTTTTTCAGTTGTGATTGACCTTCATTTTGTTTATTTGTATGTGGTGCTTAGAATAGAACCCAGTGTCCCACACATGCTAGAAAAGCATGTTACCACTGAACCACAAACCCAGCCCCTCCACTTTTATCTTTACATCGAACATGCCTCTCCCTCATCTTTACTCACTTTCTTCCTCATTTTCCCCCTTCTCTCTCTTGCTTTTTCGTTTTCCTTTCATATCTGTTTTTCTCTCATGTCATTACAAACAGTAGTATGCTATGAAATTTAAATTTAAGACTGTTTTTTATAGTCATTGTTCTTTTCTTGAGAAAATTTAATAATTATAATCACCTGATAGATATATTAAAATAAATTTTTATACATATGTATCTATATTCATGCATATGCATTACATATTATATATATATACATACATATACATTTAAAAGTACTTTGATTAGCCTGTTAAAAATAATATAGACCAAAACTTTCTTAATTCTCAAGCCTTCCAGAATTAACATCTTACAGTGAAAATCAAATAAACATATTTAAATAAACAGGTATCATTCTTTTTATCTATACTGATAATTTAAAGTTTTATATCACATTAAGCTATAATACGGCATATTAAATCTTATGAATTAGAAAAAGTTTTTTGAATAACCTATTATTTAAGGACCATATGCACTGACATTTTAAAGGCTTTCTTGTGATTTCAATTTCTATCAATTGTGTATTAATTGCCAAATGCTTATTTTAGTACTTTTCATATTCATAATTGATATAAAGTCAATTGTTTAATTCTTCTTGTAAGTAATTACTTATTACAGTAGGGACATTATTAATAATTCTAAATCTGTATAAGAAAATAGTACAAAGATATTTTCATGCAAAATTAAGAATAATTGTGTGCTCTAAATGTCTGATTGTTGATACATATAACAAAGAGCTTTTGATGAGTCTCTTCCCCAGTAAAACATAAAATGCAAAGATATTGTTTGGTATATATGTGCAAATAAAGATAAAGAAAATACACATTATCAGCTAGAAACTATTAAATAAAAGGTGAAAACAACAATCCAACACATTGTACGAATTTGTCAGATGAGGTAGTATTCTGGAAGAATAGCCTAAGACTAGACCTGGTCCATGACAAAATATTCACGAAAAAAATGAAATATGAAAAATATAGAAAATGCTATGAATTTTTCATGAAGGTAGGTGAATTATCCTTTAATCTCAATTTATGTGCATTTTCAAAAGCCAATTTCCTGGTAAAATAAATTTGTGATAGTTACAACTAAACGAAACAAAGTTTCTGCTTAGCAAAATGAATGCATCTCAACCCATTTTTAGCTGATTTCTTCCCACTCAATTTTAAACCGTTATTTATTTATTTATTTCTATTGGTTGTTCCAAACATTACAAAGCTCATGATATATCATCTTTGATACATTTGACTAAAATGGGTTATGAACTCCCATTTTTTCCACAAATATGAATTTCAGAATCACATTGGTTACACATTCACATTTTTGAATAATAGCATATTAGTGACTGTTGTATTCTGCGACCTTTCCTATCCCCCACTATCCCCCCTCCCCTTCCCTCCCATCTTCCCTCTCTACCTCATCTGCTGTTGTTCAATTCTCTCCATTGTTTCCCCCCAATTTCCCCTCAAATACTCTTATATGTAATTTTGTGTAACATTGAGGGTCTCCTACTATTTCCATATGCTTTCCCTTCTCTCTCCCTTTCTCTCCCCCAACTCGTCTTTGTTTAATGATAAACTTTTCCTCATGCTCTTCCTCGATGTTCTGTTCTTAGTTGCTCTTTTAATATCAAAGAAGACATTTGGCATTTGTTTTTTTAAGGATTGGCTAGCTTCGCCTAGCATAATCTGCTCTAATGCCATCCCTTTCCATGCAAATTCTATGATTTTGTCATTTTTTAATGAAGAGTAATACTCCATTTTGTATAAAAGCCACATTTTTTTTATCCATTCATTTATTGAAGGGCATCTAGGTTGGTTCCACAGTCTAGCTATTGTGAATTGTGCAGCTATGATCATTGATGTGGCAGTATCTCTACAGTACGCTCTTTTAAGATCCTCAGGAAATAGTCCGAGAAGCGTGATAGCTGGGTCAAATGGTGGATCCATTCCCAGCTTTCCCAGGTATCACCATAGTACTTTCCAAATTGGCCTCACCAATTTGCAGTCCCACCAGCAGTGTACAAGTGTACCCTTTTCCCCACATTCTCACCAACACTTATTTTGTTTGACTTCATAATGGCTGCCGATCTTACTGGAGTGAGATGGTATCATAGGGTGGTTTTGATTTGCATTTCTCTGACTGCTAGAGATAGTGAGCATTTTTTCATGTACTTGTTCATTGATTGAATGTCCTCCTCTGTGAAGTGTCTGTTCAGGTCCTTGGCCCATTTGTTGATTGGGTTATTTGTTATCTTATTTTTTAATTTTTTTGAGTTCTTTGTATATTCTGGATATTAGGGCTCTATCTGAAGTGTGAGGGGTAAAAATTTGTTCCAAGGATGTAGGCTCTCTATTTACCTCTCTTATTGTTTCTCTTGCTGAGAAAAAAAAAATTAGTTTAAGTGAGTCCCATTTGTTTATTCTTGTTATTAACTCTTTGGCTATGGGCATCCTATTAAAGAATGTGGAGCCCGACCCCACAGTATGTAGATCGTAGCCAACTTTTTCTTCTATTAGACGCAGTGTCTCTGATTTGATATCTAGCTCCTGGATCCATTTTGAGTTAACTTTTGTGCATGGTAAGAGAAAGGGATTCAGTTTCATTTTGTTGCATATGGATTTCCAATTTTCCCAGCACCATTTGTTGAAGATGCTATCTTTCCTCCATTGCATGTTTTTAGCCCCTTTATCAAATATAAGAAAGTTGTAATTTTGTGGATTGGTTTCTGTGTCCTCTATTCTATACCATTGGTCCAGCTGCCTGTTTTGGTACCAGTACCACGATGTTTTTATTACTATTGCTTTGTAGTAAAGTTTGAACTCTTGTATCGCTATACCTCCAGATTCACACTTCCTGCTTAGAATTGCTTTTGGTATTCAGGGTCTTTTGTTTTTCCATATGAATTTCATGATTGCTTTATCATTTCTACAATAAATGCCGTTGGGATTTTTATTGGCACCGATTTAAACCTGTAGAGAACTTTGGGTAATATCAACATTTTGATGATGTTAGTTCTGCCTATCCATGAACAAAGTACATTTTTCCATCTTCTAAGATCTTTTTCTATCTCTCTCTTTAGGGTTCTGTAGTTTTCATTATATAAATCTTTCACCTCTTTCGTTAGGATGATTCCCAAGTATCTTATATTCTTTGTGGATATAGTGAATGGAGTGGTTTTCCTCATTTTCATTTCAGAAGTTTTTCTGCTGATATACAGGAATGCCTTTGATTAATGCGTGTTGACTTTATATCTTGCCACTTTGCTGAATTCATTTATTAACTCTAGCAGTTGTTTGTAGACCCTTTTGAGTCTGTTAAATATATTATCATGTCATCTGCAAATAGCGATAATTTAAGTTCTTCTTTTCCTATTTTCATGTCTTTAATTTCTTTTGTCTGTCTAATTGCTCTGGCTAGTATTTCAAGAACTAAATCGAATAGAAGTGGTGATAGAGGGCATCCCTGTCTTGTTCCAGATTTTAGAGGGAATGCCTTCAGTTTTTCTCCATTTACGATGATGCTAGCCTGAGGTTTAGCATATATAGCTTTTACAATGTTGAGGTAAGTTCCTGTTATCCCTAGTTTTTCTAGTGTTTTGAACATAAAGGGAGGCTGAACTTTGTCGAATGTTTTTTCTGCATCTATCAAGATGATCATATGGTTCTTGTCTTTAAGTCTATTGATGTGGTGAATAGCATTTATGGATTTCCGTATATTGAACTAGCCTTGCATCCCTGGGATGAATCCTACTTGATCATGGTGCACAATTTTTTGATATGCTTTTGTATTACATTCACCAGGATTTTATTGAGAATTTTTGCATCCTAGTTTATTAGAGATATTGGTCTGTAGTTTTCTTTCTTTGAAGTGTTTTTGTCTGGTTTCGGGATCAGGGTGATTTTGGCCTCATAGAATGAATTTGAAAGAGCACCTTCATTTTCTATTTCTTGAAATAGCTTGAAAAGTATTGGTATTAATTCTTCTTTTAAGGTTTTGTAGAGCTCCGCTCTATACCCATCCGCTCCAGGGCTTTTTTTGGTTCGTAGTCTTTTGATGGCTTCTTGTATTTCTTCCTTTGTTATTGGTCTGTTTAAATTGTGTGTGTCTTCCTGACTCAATCTTGGCACATCGTATGACTTAAGAAATTTATTGATATCTTCACTATCTTCTATTTCATTTGAATATAGGGTTTCAAAATACTTTCTAATTATCTTCTGTATTTCTGTAGTGTCTGTTGTGATAATGCCTTTTTCATGCCGTATGTTAGTAATTTGAGTTCTCATTCTTCTTCTCTTTGTTATCATGGCTAAGGGCCTGTCGATCTTATTTATGTTTTCAAAGAACCAACTTTTAGTTTTATCAATTTTTTCAATGTTTTTTTTTTGTTTCAATTTCGTTGATTTCTGCTCTAATTTTAATTATTTCTTGTCTTCTACTACATTTGCTGTTGTTTTTCTTTTCTTTTTCTAGGTTTTTGAGGTGTAGTGTGAGTTCATTTATTTTATTTTATTTTATTTTTTTGAGGAAAGAACTCCAAGAAATGAATTTCCCTCTTAAAACTGCTTTCATTGTGTCCCATAGATTCCAGTATGTTGTGTCTGTATTGTCATTTGTCTATAAGAATTTTTTATATCCTCCTCTATGTCTTCTGTAACCCATTGATCATTCAGTAGAATATTGTTCATTTTTCCATATGATGTAGGATTTTTCCTTCCTTCTTTTATCATTTATTTCCAGTTTCATTCCAATATGATCAGATATGGTGCATGGTATTATCTCCAAGCCTTTATATTTACTAAGGGTTGCCCTATGGCATAATATATGAACTATCTTTGAGTAGGATCCTTGTGCTGCTGAGAAGAACGTGTATCCACTTGAGGATGGTTGATATATTCTATATATGTTGGTTAAGCCTAGGTTATTTATTGTGCTGCTTAATTCCATAGTTTCTTTATTCAGTTTTTGTCTAGAGGATCTTTCTAATGGCGAGATCAGAGTGTTGAAGTCACCCGTAGTTATTGTGTTGTAGTCTATTTGACTCTTGAACTTGAGGAGAGTTTGTTTCATGAGCGTTGCAGCTCAATTGTTTGGTGCATACAAATTGATAATTGTTATGTCTTGTTGGTGGATGGTTCCTTTTAACAGTACATAGTGTCCTTCGTTATCCCTTTTTATTAACGTAGGTTTGAAATTGATTTTATTTGATATGAGTATGGCTACTCCTGCTTGCTTCCGAGGGCCATGTGAGTGGTATGATTTATCCCAACCTTTTACTTTCAGCCTGTGTATGTCTTTACCTATCATATGAGTCTCCTGAAGGCAGCAGACTGTAGGATTTGTTTTTTTGATTCAGGTTACTAACCTATGTCTCTTGATTGGTGAGTTTATGCCATTAACATTTAAGGTTACAATTGAAATATGATTTTTACTTTCATTCATGTTTATTTATTTATTTATTTTTAGTTTGGCTAGTTTTTACTTTTTGGTTATTTTCCTCCCCCTTTACTGAGATACCTCCTGCTGTTAGTTTGGGGCACTATTTTTCAATTCCTCTTCTTCTAGTATTTTGCTCAAATGCTTTGCAGTGCTGGTGTTCTTTCTGCAAATTCTTTTAGCTTTTGTTTATCGTGAAAGACACTAATTTCATTGTCAAATCCCAAACTTAATTTTGATGGATACAGTACTCTTGGTTGGAATCCATTATTTTTCAGCGTTTGAAATACATTGTTCCAGGATCTACTCGCTTTCAAAGTTTGTGATGAAAAATCAGTCGTTAACCTAATTGGTTTACCCCAGAATGTAATCTGCCTCATTTCTCTTTTAGCTTTTAATATTCTCTCCTTGTTCTGTATGTTAGCTATCTTGATAATTCTATGTCTTGGAGTTGGTCTATTATGGTTTTGAATGTTTGAGGTCATGTAGGCTTCAAGGATTTGGCAATCCATTCCATCTTTTATCTCTGGGAAGTTTTCTAGAATTATTTCATTTAATATGTTGTCCATTCCTTTGGTTTGAATCTCTATGCCTTCTTCTATCCTGATGACTCTCAAATTTGTTTTTTTATGACATCCCATATCTCTTAAATAGATTGCTCATGGGATATAAGCATCTTTTCTGTGTTGACTATATTCTTTTCAAGTTGATAAACTTTGTCTTCATTATCTGATCTTCTGACTTCTACTTAATCTAGTCTATTTACAATATTCTCATTTGAGTTTTTAATGTGGTTTATATTTTTCTGCATTCCTAGGATTACTGTTTGATTTTTTTAAGAACTCTGTCTTTTGGTAAAGCTCGTTCTTTGCCATTTGAATTTGTTTGTTTAATTCATTTTCAAAATATTCTTTTATTGCTTGGACTTGCTGCCTCATGTCTTCTCTAATATTTCTTTCCATCTGAGTTAGGGATGCATTGAGTTTTTTCCCTATCCCTGTTTCTGATGATTCTAGGTCCTCCTGTAGAATTAAGTTGTCCGGCATTATTTGTACACCTTTTTCCCTTGTTTTTTCATGAAGTTCACATTACTTTCCAGCTCCGTTTGATTGCTGTGTTTCTGCTCTCTTCTATATATTTGTTTTGGTTTTATATATCTCTATTGTAGCTCCTTTGTGTTGGTAGACTGTGCATGCTAAAGTGGATTCCACTGGGAAGGAATTCCGACGGCCGAGCTCCAGTGATGTCACCTCTCTGCTATGGTGGGCCCCAGGCTCTTTGCCCGGGTGTTCGCATGGGGGTGTGGGACTGTACTGTCTCTGTTTGTTTTCAGCTCCTGGTCGCGGGTGTGCAGGCGGTCACAAGCTGTCCAGTCACGCAGTCAGCAGGTGGGCTGTCACCGGCGGTTGTGCGATCTCTAGCCACCCATTAGGGCGAGCATATGGCAGGTGACTGGTCGCTGGTGGGCAGGCGGTCTCCAGCCGTCCAGTCGCACCTGCAGCGGGCCGGCTGTTGCCGGCGGGCGAGCGTTCTCCAGGCGCCCAGTCACGCGGGCCTGGCCTCTAGTCCCCTGGTTTCTCCTGCTAGTCCTGGTTTCTCCTGCTACACCAGTTTTCCCCTGAGTAATGCCCTCGGCAGCTCAAACTGTACTCTGGCCTGCCGTTTCTTGGGTGTGGATTGTGTCTATTGGGAACCCCAGCACTCTATTGTTTTTTTTTTCCGTTTGCCCCTTCCCCATCGCTGGCTAGACAGATTCTGTTTTCACCACTGATGGGAGGGGGAGTAGAAGGTCAGGTGCCTCTAGTTTCCCCCCCCATCTTTATTCAGGCTCTCTCTGATAATCCCTCCCCTGGAAAGCTTAGGAAAGATTTTATGCAAATATCCTACTGTATGGGAGATGAGCGGAAAACACACAACTGTTTTATTGTTGCAATCTGTCAGAGAGTGGCAGTGGTTACTTCAGCTCTCCAAGATGGTTGCCGTTGGTTTCCTTGGTGGAGTTTCCGTTGTGGGGGATAGAACTGTAGCGCTTCCTTCCCTGACTGAGATCCCGAACTCCGCCTGGGGCTCAGTGGGGGGTCAGCCGGCAGGATTCCACAGAATCTGCAGCAACGTTTCTCCCTGGATGCTAGTCGCTTCTCGGTGGTGCCCCGACGTCTGTAGCCACGGGGCGGGCCGCACGGATCAGTAAGCCCAGATCTCCGGTTGCATATTTGGCTAGCGTTTGAGACTCAATTACCGGACCTCGTTGGTGGAAATCATTCTTTTAGGTTTCGGTGCACACCCATTTTTCTGTAAGATCCTAACAAGATAGTCTTCTGTCATTCTAACTCGTTATTCACCTGCAATGTGGCGTGGTACACTGGGTGTGATGCACTGTATTCGCGGCCAACTTGCAATATCGAAATATTAGGTTTTGTATGCACCATTTACTGAAGATAGTTTTCAGTACTAGGCAACCAATATGTATTTCAGGTTGATGAATATTTCTGAGAATTATCTTTTGAAAAGTTGATTATAAATCCACATTCATGATATGAATGAATTTGGGGAGTGCACAATAAGGCACATATATTTCATATTTTGAAAAATCTTGAGAGTATATATATATATATATATATATATATATATATATATATACAGAGAGACATTACAATGTAGCATTATGTATGCCAACCGAAATTTATCGTGAAATACATATCATCCAGAGATCCAAAAATATTAATTTTACTGAACATGGATTTATGTATAATGTTGTTCAAATAGGAGGCTCAGCCATAGGTTGAATTTTCAGTTTCAACAGCATTTAGGAGGAGTGATATCTTCTCACAATTTGTATCTGCCAAGTCAGCCACCTCACAAAAATGTACGTGTGATACTAGGTAGGATTCTATATATGCATATAAATATACATTTGCTGACTAGGCTACAGAGAAAGGGAGACATAAATTCACATGTTTGTTAACTTTAAAAACACATGGAGAACTATTTCAACAAAAAAAATTGACTAGATTTATAACTCCTACCCTATATAATGCAAAAGGCAAGTCCAAGAATACCAAACATGCCTCCTCTTAACTGCTTGTATTTCTTTTCTGATTGGGTTATTATTTTCCATGATATTATGATTAGTAGTCAGAGTCTAGTAGGGTAGGGGTTAGTGTCAGGGATTCAGTATTTCAAATGGAAAATTGGAAAATGAATCCAATGTGTATGCAAATATGTGCTACACAAAAATGTTCCCACTCTCATCAAGAACTATGGCTTGACATTACTTTTGCCCCAAGTAAGACACAATTAGAGGAGAAGTGTTAGAAAATCTGTGAATACATATATGGAATGGAATATGCTCAGTAGTTCACAACACTGGAGGTGGTAGAGGAGTTCCCAAAAGTAAGGGATAGGGTAACACTCCACAAACATGGAGCTCTGCTGGCCTAAAGACTTCTTGAAGAACTGCCTCTGAGGTTGGGCACCTGAAAAATATGTTGTTTTCTGGAGCTTTAGCTTCATTTGTAGTGAGACCATCAAAGCTGGGTCTGCATCTATGTGACCTGGAGGACATGGTTTCTTATTTTCCAGTGAAGGTGAGGCAGCAGTGCTGAATTTGCTCTTTGTAGGTAAACTGTGACCACTGGGGACTAAGTGTCTCCCCATGTGGACTGTGAAGCCATTTGGTCATCCTCCAAATTTCATGGTGTTTCTTGCTGCTACACTGGGAGTTTGCTATTTGATTCAAAAATACAAGGAGTTCTAGTGGGTCACAGTGCTGGAGGGAGTTCTGTCACATGTGGTGGGTCAGTTTCTGCAGGAGAATGCACCAAACATACTTCTAGCCCACATATATTGCCCCATTGACCATAGCAACTTGATTCTGAACATTGCCCTGAAATCTCTCAGTATTACAAGATGCCTTTATATAGAAGGGACTGCTTGCTGCACCATGTCAGTCACAAGCCATTTGGAAGCCAATGGAAGATCCACAGGCCCCACCACAGATGTTTTATCACACACCTGACCACCACGGCTCTAGGCCCACTACTCAGCAGGCTCCAACTTATTGGCATCTCTGTTCTACACGATTTTCATGAAACCGAGTCAATCAAAGCACTGTCTGGTATACTCATGATCAGCAACAGGACATCCAAAGGTCCTCCATTGCCACCTGGTCATGGGAATTTCAAAAATTTTATGGTATTTTTGTAGCCATTTTTCAATGATGATGTTGGAGGCACTGTGGGTTAAAATTCACTCCAGAACCATTAAATGTAGAGGAAGCACATTTCAATGAAAGCTTTGGAGAATTCTCACAGGCAAGGCTTCTCAAAAAGTGGCCAAATGGTCACATGAAGCCAGTCCCATTGAGGTCTACAATGAGGTCCATGTGTGTTTCGACTCTCAAATATGGCTGACAAGTCTTTCAGAATAAAATCACGTGATATCTTGGCTGTGATTCCCAGTGCTCTGTTGAAAGCCACCCTGCACATAGATCTCAGTTTTCAAGGGGGACTCTCATGCATGGCCTCCGAAAATCCCAACACAATTCATGGCAATAATTCTCTGAGTTCAGTTCCAGAATTCAGTCTCTAAGGGGAATCACACCAGAGTTCATGTAAAGGTGGACCCAGTCATCTCTTCCAAACACCAAACAAATGGCCACAATTAAAACCAAAACACTCCCACATGGCCCTCATGATCTTTCATATAGACACTCATCATAACCTCTGGCTGGATGTTTCCATGAGGGGCGAAACCCAAGACAGTCTCCAAAATAAACACCCTTGCCCCTTAATAGCCTAAAATCAGGGTTGCCTGGACACACTTCCTGTGAACTAGGAGTGATCAAATAGGCCTGCTGTTAATACTTCTCTACTTCTCCAATTTGAGGCCTACAGACTGTGGGGTTTATTTTTTTATGTGAATTGGAGTCATTATAAAACCCAAGCACATATCGGCTAGCTTCTGCAGGGCTTTGAAGAAATCATTTGACCCAAAGGATCCCTATTCTCACTTGATGGAGGTCAGGAACCTAAAAGAGGAAGGGGAGAGACTTCATCCACAATGACTGCTCTTTTGGCCATTTTGGTTTTGAATGCACACATGGGATCATTCTTAAGATACATCAGGTGGTGAGAATCTAAGCCATTGCCTCAAACAGGGCCAAGAGGCTGATTCAGACACATCCATTTTCAAAGCAATTAAGCAAAGAGCCACAGGTGATGCCCATTCATTTCCATTTGAAACCTGTTTTCTTCAGGCTTCACAAAGGGGTGGCCTGAAACAAAGACCTTCCTGACATTCAGGGCAACAGAACAATAGGTAAGCAAAGCAGGGTTTCTCCACTGAGACTTTATTGGTCACACTGATATCTGAGTTTTCTGAGATGCTCGCCATTCCCTTCAGCTATCCAGTACATGGCCATGTAACAGGGTTTGGAAATGGTACATATATTGGACACAAAACCATGAGCCTATTCTGTAGAGTGGCCAGAATTCAGGAAGAACGCACGAACTTTGGAAGATAGCGCGTGTTGCCCATTGATAAGGCAAGCCAAAATCCATTCATCAATTTGGCAGAATAAATGATGGGAAGCTTTCTACTAGATGGGACACATCAATATATGCATTATCTTTTCTAATGTCTATAACCATGGACACAGTGGGATACACAGACATAGAAACACTCGCCTTGTCAAATGACTTACTAGAAACAGTTCACTCAAAACCAAACAAACCGCCTTTTCTATCTATTCTCAGAACATGAGGCAAATCCACAAACACACAGCGACACCCACAGAGGCACCTCCTTCCCCAAAGTAGGTCTGTGACTATCCAGAGTGTCCTCTGACTGGTGGGCCATAGTATGTTCCCCCGAAATGGCCTGTCCTGTCTCAGATCTGGTCTCTTTAACCAACTCTGTGAAGATGTCAGGAGCCACTGGTGAACCACTATCTGCTTTCTCAGGAAAGGCCCCTCTTTAGAGCTTTTCTGGCTTTTGGCCATTCTCATATCAGTAGGTACCAAGAAAGACTGACTCTGTCCTTGGTATATCCAAACAAGTGAGACCACTGGGACTGGGACTGGGACAGGCTCTGGGTGCCTGTCTTCCTGCATCCCAAGTTCTTAGAGTTCCATCACCAAGGAAGTGAGGTGAGGTCACTTCCTTCATAAACTGAATGAGGTCACTGCCTTAGCAACAACTTTGTCCTAACAGTTGCTTCCAAGGGTCCCATGAGATGGAGGCTGCCCCTACGTCCTGTGACACTTTCATAAGTTAGAATGTATATCAACCATAGGCACCCGGGACCAGCTCTCCAAACAGGACTGTTTGAGTCCATATTCTAATGGGTGGCACTAGAGCAGATTATGCTTAGTGAATCTAGCCAATCCCTAAAAAACAAATACCAAATGTCTTCTTTGATATAATGAGAGCAACTAAGAATAGAGCAGGGAGGAAGAGCAGGAAGAAAAGATTAACATTAAACAGAGACATGAGGTGGGAGGGAAAGAGAGAGAAAAGGGGAATTGCATGGAAATGGAGGGAGACCCTCATTGTTATACTAAATTACATATTAGAGGTTGTGAATGGAATGGGAAAATAAACAAGGTGAGAAATGAATTACAGTAGATGGGGTGGACAGAGAAGATGGGAGGGGAGGGGAGGGGGGATAGTAGAGGATAGGAACGGTAGCAGAATACAACAATTACTAGTATGGCATTATGTAAAAATGTGGATGTGTAACCGATGTGATTCTTCAATCTGTATCTGGGGTAAAAATGGGAGTTCATAAATCACTTGAAGCTAATGTATGCTAATGTATGAATATGTTATGTCAAAAGATTTGTAAGGTTTTGAACAACCAATAATAAAAAAAAGAACAGAGAGGCTGATTCAGTAACAACCTTTCATCCTGACCAGGTTGTTTGCCATGGAAGTTGACTTTTGCTCTCTCAGGTCCTTCAGTGGTGCCTATATCTTGTCCAGGGATCACTTCTGCATGAAACTTTGAGTTTTTCAACAGGTGGAAGATTCCCTACATTCCTCTATTTTAGGACCAACACTGTCCCTGCTCTTCTGTAAAGTTAGATTGAGGGAACAGTGTATCGTTTCGCTTAATAACAGGTTTGATTTGGGTTAGGAATCATTCTGCTTGATGAATAATGGTATTGGGAACCTGTGATATTTATAAGAATATATAGGTGAAATATAAGTATGAAAACAGAAATCTAGGTAAGATTGGAATCCCACAAGGGCATTGCGCTCTTGATTGGGATACTTAGCTTTGATACATGTTCTGCATAGATGTTTCAGATAAATCAATAATCAATGGCGTAGGCCCTTGTACCTTGGATGATTGAATGTAGAAGTGAGTATCCACTCAAACTGGGATAGTCGGTAGGATTAGGAAGATATTCTGTAGGTTTCAGAAGAAGAGTGAGTACAGGAATTGTAACAAAAGTTCTTTAGCATTAGGGTATCACATAGACAGTGAATCTAAATGTCAGCACATGTGAAGTGTTAGTCAAAATTGTGAACTGGTGAAAATATTTAGGAAAGCAGACATCAATAGAGACATTAGGAAATCAGGGAAAGTATAAAGTGAGTGATAGGATTAGACATTTGCAACAGGGCTGAGGTTGAATATATAGTCTTAGGAAGAAACAAATATGTTGTCATAAATAGGATTGACATTTGAGAGCATTAGGCAACCTGGACATGAATGTTTTTAGTAATACATGCTCACTTTCCATTTAGGCTTTGGTACAATCATAAGTGTGACCTCTGCTTTTTGTGTCCAGAATATTACTGTGATAAATGCATACGTAGATCAGGTGACATGAGTATTTCTTCCACCATTTCTGGGAGCAACATTTTGAAGACGAATAAATTAGTATTGGGGTTACAAATAGATGTACCCTGTGTCTATGAATGTAGAGATAATGCATGAATAGACCATACTGTGAATAAATAATATAATTGGTTCCAACTTTAAATAAAGGATTGAATTGATATCTGAATATATACAGAAAATCTTATATTGATATACAATTATTCATTCCAACCAGTAATACATCTAATGGTAATATTAGGGTTATGTTTTATCATGAAGAGTGTGTGAGTTTTGCTTCAAAATGATTATGGAAATCAAAAATAATGTGTTTGAAATGAAGTCTCATGAAAAGACCAGTCAAGAAACCTGGAGGAATACATGTGTTCTGAATCAGTAAATGATTGAAAGTGAATCAAATGCCTATAAATTTGTGAACTTATGGATGAAATATATGTCCTATGATGTTCGTAAACTGTAGAAATTCTATTGTACCAGTGTTGAATAAAATGAACTTCAAAATACACATCATGTCCCATAGGAATCTACTTGCATTGATGTTAAACAGGGTCAGTTAATGTAGAAATATTAGGATTGTATGCACCATTCACTGAAGTTAGTTTTCAGTAATAGGAAACAAATATGTATTTGAGGTGGATGAATATTTCTGAGAATAATCTTGTGAAATGTTGATTATAAATCCACATACATGAACATGAATGAATTTAGGTAGTGTATATAAGACACATATATTTATGAACATGAATGAATTTAGGTAGTGTATATAAGACACATACATTTTATATTTGGAAAAATTTGGAGAGTATATATATATATATATATATATATATATATATATATATATATATATATATATTAAAAAACACACACAGACAATAAAATGTAGCAATATATATGCTAATCGAAATTCTTCATGAAATGTACATCAGCCACAGATGCAAAAATATTTATTTTACCGAACATCGATTTATGTATAATGTTGTTCTACTAGGAGGCTCACCCATAGGTTGAATTTTCAGTTCCAACAGAGTTTAGGAGGAGTGATCTCTTCTCACAATTTGTATTTGCCAAGTCAGACACCTCAGAAGAATATACGTGTGATACCAGGTAAGATTCTATATGTGCATATAAAAATACATGTGCTTAATTGGCTACAGAGAAAGGGAGACAGGTATTCACATATTTGTTAACTTTAAAAACATGTGGAGAACTATTTCAGTTAAAAATTAGCTAGATTTATAACACCTACCCTATATCATTCAAAAGGCAAGTCCAACTATACACCATGCCTCCTCTGTACTGCTTGTATTTCCATTCTGTTTGGATTATTTTTCTCCATCATATTAGGATTAGTAGTCAGAGTCTAGTAGGTTATGGTTTAGTGTCAGGTGTCCGGGCCGGCTGGACACTTCAACGTGGGCGTTGAACCTTGTTGGGGAGGAATGAAGGGACAAGAGTGATGAGAGAAGACAGCAAGACAACAGTTCTGATCATGCTGAAAACTTTTATAGTTCTCACAGTGTATTTATATGCTGCGGATGAGAAAGCTCTCTTATGGGCAGTTGCTGGATTTCTTCACAGGGTGAGATAACCTCAGGATATTTTAGGAAGACGGATAGCCGCAGGATGTCTCAGGGTGATAGATGGCTGCGGGATGTCTCCCAGGCAGGAAATCTCGCAGGGGTCTATTTCTTGTAAGTGTCAGGCTATTCTTTGAAGGAGAACTTCCTTCTAGCCCCTGACATCTTCCCCCTTTCTTATATAAAATATTTGACCATACCTTACAGGCCAATGTTTTAGGGGGTTATAGAGGCTCTGTTTCTCTAACAGGCCTTAGAATATCTCCTGATCTGATCGAGCATGTTTACTAGGAGATTTTGTGGTGGCCTAGGCATGTTTTTTAAGGAGACGGCTTTGAGGGGGAAGCATGCCAACTGCCATGCACCAGAGCGTGTCACTCAGAAGACTTGGGTTTTGGGAACCATGGATCCATCCTCCTGCAGTCCTTCCTGCACCCTCTGTTATTATGGCCTAACGTCCTCACTCCATGGGTGCGTCCTCCCCCAAACAGAGGGGCCCATGGAGGACGAACCCTTATGGCAAGGGCAGAAGATGGTTGGTCAGAGCTGTTACTTAGAGTTTTATATAAGAAAGCGAGATCTGTGGGCATGTAACCTTAAGAAATAAGCTTGTGAGGAGTGTAGAACATCCTTTTAAATGTTGGCAGCACGGTCTTCCATATCCAGGCGATGATAGTGGACCTGTAGGGGCTTAGAGGCCAAAATATTAATCTGTTCTTTAATAAATTGTAACAGCCTGTTTATAATGCAGGGTCCTAGGGACACCATTAAAAGTAAACCCAACAAAGGGCCTAATAGGGGAAGAAGATAGGGCAGAAATCCATTAAGCCCAGTCCAGAGGGGATTTTCAAATATTTCCCTTCGTCTCTTTTCTAGATCTTCTTGAAGCTGCTTAATTTTAGTGCATACTATGCCAGAATTATTGGCATAAATGCAGCATCATTCCCCTAAGGCCAAGCAAATACCTCCCTGGTTAGCTGTCAGCAAATTTAAGCCTCGTCTTTTTTGAAGGAACACTTCTGCCAGGGAGTCTATTTGGTCCTGCAAATCTTTAATGGTTCATGATAGAGTTTTTATCAGTTGTTACTGATAGAGTTTATAATTTGTTGAGACAGGCGATGGTAAGAGTGAATAGGCGTGCCTAAGCCAGTGTACCTGTGCCCACAGGAACTGTTATTCCAAGGCTGGCAGATTGTTGGCTGCATCTGAAAAAGAAGAAATTTTGTCCTCATGAGGAGTCCCTCTGTCCCTGTTTTGAGGTAAGTCATTAACCTGTTTAACCAGGAGTTCTGGTAACCATCTTGGGGCTGTTTGATCTTGGTCCAAAACATAAGCTGAGCCTCCTCCCCAGATGAGGACAGGATCTGGGCCTTTTTATTTATTTGTAAGGGGATTGTGTCACATAACAGGTGGGCGAACAGAATTGGACGAGGAATGGCAGTGTCTGTCTGCTGCCGAATGACATTCATTGTCTAGGGTAAGAAAAATAAGGGCAAATAATGCATTGTTAAGGCGATGCCTGGGTGTGGTAAATACAAGGGAGGAAGCCTTAAGGAGGGTTAGCCAAGTTTTTAAGGTAAGGTGGGCAAGTTCCACAATGCCTTGTCCCTGAGGGTTGTATGGAATTCCAGGAGTATGACAAATTTGCAAGGTAGCACAAAACTGTTTAAACTTGGCAATGGTATATGTAGGATAAATATCTGTTTTAATATGTATTGGTTTACCCATAACAGAAAAGGCTGAAACAAGATGAGAAAGGACATCTTTGGTAGCCTCTCCAGAATGTGGTGATGCAAAAATAAAGCTGCTGAAGGTATCTACAGAAATGTGTATATATATTTGGCTATTACAAATTCAAGAAAATGAGTAACATCCATTTGCCAAAACTGATCGGGCAGTAATCCTCGGGGGTTAACTCCCAAGTGTTGAATGGGGAGGGAGACAGCGCAACTAGGGCATGCTTTTACTATTTCTCGTGCCTGTTGCCTGGTAATTTTACAAAGTAATCAAAGGCTCTGGAAATTTAAATGGTGTAGATTGTGTAACTCCGTGGCCTTTTGAATGGAGCCAACAAAAATTGGAAAGATGGAACGAGTTGCTACATCAGCTTGGGCATTACCTTGAATTAGAGGGCTGGAAAGATCAGAGTGTTCCCTTATGTGTCCTAAGAAAAATGGGTGTTGTCTGACCTGAATTAGCTGCTGAAGCTGGTGAAACAGAAAGGCCGCATTGTTAGAAGCCTTAATGGGGGGTGAAATCACCAGCAGGTGCACAGAATGAGCAATGTAGCCACTGTCTTTATAAATATTAACAGGATTATAAAAAATGTTATAAAAACTTGTGTTATGTCAAACAATTCCACAAACTGTGGTGACTGATAGACAGTATCAAAGGTGGTAGGCTGGTTATTGACAACAAAGACCGCTCGGCCATTACAGGAACCGTCTGTAAAGACAGTAAGGGCTTGAGGAATGGGAGCATTTTGAGTAATTTCAGGAAAAGTAAATGGATGTAACTGGACAAAATGTAAAGGGGGTTCATTGGGGAGGTGGTGATCAATTGTTCCCAAAAGCCTGATAGGGAAATACCTCATCCATCCCTTGTCTCTAGTAAAAATTGGGTTTGGTCCTTAGTATATGGAATAAAACTATTATCAGGGTCTTTGCCAAAATGTTGTAGAGAAATCAAATGACCTTTAAAAATAATAGAAGCTACCTGAGCAAGATAAACAGTAATAACCTTCGAGGATGTGGTGGGTAAATGGACCCAAAACAAGGGGCAGTCTTTATTTTTAAAATGTGGATCTCGCTGCCAAAATATTCCTGTGGGTGTATGAGGAGTGTGTAAAATAACCAGAACCAGAGGAAGGTTATAAGAAATTTGCGTAACAAATTGTTGGCCAATGGCTTCTGTGACTTGGTTTAATGCCTGTCATGCCTTGGGAGTAAGATTTTGAGGGGAGGAGGGGTGGGAATTACCTCTCAAAATATCATTAAGGGTCAAAAGTACACAAGTGTATAATTTTAAATATGTTATTAGCCATTGAATATGCCTCAGTAATTTCTGAAAATCTTTAAGGGTGTGAAGATGGTCCACACGTAGTTGTATTTTAGAAATTTGGATCTGATTTCTGTAGAATTTTAAGGCCCAAACTTTTATAAGAGTCCTGTGTTTGAACCTTATTAGGAGCTATCCTTAGTCCCAAGGTAGTGAGGATTTTGTAAAAGTCCAAGTAACAATTATTAAGATCATGGGTATTAGGTGCAGCAATTAACAAATCATCCATGTAATGTAAAATATAAATTTGTGGCCCTCGCTCTCTCACAGGGTCTACTTCTTGAGCAACGTATTTTTGGCAAAGAGTAGGGATGTTGGCCATACCTTGGGGAAGAACCTTCCATTGAAGTCTCTGCATAGGGCCCTGAATATTAATGCAAGAAAGACTAAAGGCAAAATAGGGTCTATCCACAGGATGCAAAGGAATGGTAAAAAAGCAATCTTTTAAGTCCATAACCATTTTACAATAGTTTTTGGAAATAGCCACTGGTGTGGGAATGTCTGGCTGTAGTGCTCCCATCGGGAGTATAACTTTATTAATGGCACACAAATCTTGTAAAAGGCGCCACTTGCCTGATTTTTTCTTGATAACAAAAATAGGAGTGTACGATGGTGAGGTTGAGGGCTCTACATGGCGGGCTGCCAGCTGTTCCTTCACTAACATGGAGGCAGCCTCCAAATTTTCTTGGGTAAGGGGCCACTGATCCACCCACACAAGAGTCTGAGTCTCCCAAATAATTTTATCTCCATGGGAACAGGAGGGTCAGGAACCGACACTAAAAATCCAAATATCCAAGTCCATATGTATTTTTTTTTATGGGTTGTATAGGCTCCACCAGTCCTTGTCTCAGCCTCCCAAGGCCTGTACCAGGGACAAAATTCATACGGAGCATTTGATGAGTCACCATGGAATTGGGACTGGCAAGAATAACTTCTATTTGACTCAAAATATCTCCAGCCCATAGGTAAACAGGGAGGTCAGGAACAACGAAAGAAGTGACAGTTTCCTTATTACCCTCTTTATCAGTCCAGCTAAGAGCAGTAGAGCTGACCAGAGGATTTTTTGACTTTCCTATCCCTTTAAGGTCAGTCAAGGATGGGGTGAGGGGCCAACCTGATCGCCAGTATTTTTGAGAAATAATTGTCGCATCAGCTCCAGTAACTACAATTGCTTGGTATTCCTTTCCTTCAATAAGTAAGGTAAGGGTGTGTCTAATATGAGAAATGGGATGAACCCAATATACCTGAGAGGAGCCCAAGGAGGCAGTCCCCCACAGTAGGTTTGGGAGGTGGAAATGCCCCTTTATCTAAGGGAAGAAGTATTAATTGTGCAAGACTTTTTCCTCCTGGGATGGCCGCAACTCTATTAATAACTGTGGCCAGTATTTTTATTTCTCCAGTGAAATCATTATCATTAATGCCAGGGAAGACCTGAACACCTTGTAAGGTAGTAGAGGCTCTTCCAAGAATAAGGGCACACGTATGAGATGGAGGGGCACCCATAATTCCAGTTGGTATTATCTGGGGCCCTTGCATTGAGTCTAATATTGTATCAGTGGTGGCACAGAGGTCCAATCCTGCACTGCCTGGAGTGGGTAGTTGGAGGGAGCCAATTGTGGAGAAGGATTTTGAGGTAGGTTGGGAGTTTGGGAGGGAACAAACCTCATTGCCCCAGGGAGTTTCCTGAGAAGTAGGAAGAAATAGGCTGTCTGAGGGCATTTGTCATTGATCTACACTCACTGGCCCAGTGATGACCTTTACCATATCAAGGACAAAATGTAGCTGGGGTCGGTTTAGCTCCAGTTTGAGGAGACACTATTCTTACTCTTTGTTTGCCTGTCGGACACCTGCGTGCAAAATGGCCTGGTTGTTTACAAGTAAAGCAAGTACTTGAGCCAGTATTGTAAAAGGCCTTGGTAAATGCGGCACTAATTTGAGACCCATGGCATGGGCTGCACCCACGCCTGCACAGATTCTAATAAAGTCAGAAAGTTTCCCTTTATCCTTATGATGTCGAAGAACATCCTGACATGCCGGGTTGACATTTTCAAAGGCAAGATGTTTTACAAAGGTGCTTTCGCTTTCGCTTGGTCCAAGCAAGCATTCCACAGCTAGGTAAAGCCGGGGAACAAAGTCGCTATAAGGCTCGTCGGGCCCTTGTCGAGTTCTTGCCAGGGAAGTGATAGCCGAGGCCCTTTCAGGGAGGCGTCTCCAAGCAACTAAGCCAGCCATCTAAATCTGCGCAAAAAGTCCAGCAGGGAAACGTGCCCGTTTAGTTTTAGTGTCAAAAGTTGCATTGCCCACTAGCTTAACATAAGTCCAGGATTTAGAGGAGGCCTTTGTTAATTTCTTTTGAGTAGTTTCTGACAGGGCTCTTTGAAATCTGCATTCCATAGCAGGAAGTCTCCGGCACTGAGGGCAGCTAGGTCTAAAAATTTCCAATCATTGGGAGTAAGAAATTGTGTGCTGCAGCTTTCTAATAAAGCCAACGTATAGGGCACAGTGGGGCCATAGTGAGCACAAGCCTTTTTAAGTTTTTCAAGAAAATGGAGGCTAAAATTTTGTAGACACTCTGGGTTCCTTCCTGCCTAGGGGTGAACTCCTCATCCTCTAAGTCCTGATCTCCTTGATCCATTTCCCCCGCTTCCTCCTCTTTTTCCTCTTCTAAGTCTTTGACCTCAGCCTGGGCAGGCTTATCTATCTGACTGGTGGTGACTGGAAGGCGAGCACAGGCCGATGGAGTGGCTTCGCCTTGGTATTAGACCACTGTGGGCCAGCTTGTGTTGACTCCATTCCTAAGGCTAATGAAGAGAGCTCAGAGTCAAGGGATCTTTATTCTTTTAAAAATTGGATCTGTTCCCGTCCATGTTGGAGAGACTCTCTCAAGGGAGCCAGGTTAGGCAAGGGAAGTGGGGAAAAAATATCTGGGGGGACATTTGGCCCCTGAAGGGCCAGAGCACAAAAGGCAGGAGGGATATAGGAGGGAGGGGAATGTGTAAGTCCTATAGTCTGTGGCAGGGTCCTGAGAGGTGGAGAGTCTTCTGAATGGTAGCGAGCTGCTTCCTTCTCCAAGGTAGCCTCCTCCCCAGGGGTCAATGTTTCTCCGGGATTTAAAACTGCATAAAGGCGGTTGGAAACCATTGGAGCCTTATTCATTAGGGTGGGATTTTGAGGAAGATCAGGAAGGTCCCAGGGTCCTGGGGAGACTAAGAAGGGTCTATGTCTATACTAACTGATGGGCATGCCGAGAAGGGACGAGAGGTCTTTTGCATAGTCTCTTCCCCAATCCTGACAAGTATTAAGGTACCATTGTCAAAGGGTGAACTTTTAAGAATTTCACTAATTTATTTCCAGAAAGAAAAGGTAGGAACAGGCACTTTTTCTGGGCCAAAGGATTCATAATAATCTTTTAAAATGTCTCCTACTCTAAGCCATCTTTTACCATCAATGGTACCTTCAAGGGGAAACCATGGAAAAAATTCTTCGATGTATGAAAAGAAAAATATTAAGTCATTTTTCTTAACACGTGCCCCCCATGTATTTAAGGATTCCTTGTGGCCTGACAAAAACAAATCATGTGACGAAACTGCTTGTCCCATGGTGGGTCACTCACTGTGCGTCGTCCCCACTCTCCTCCTGGATCTGTCTCTCAGTGGTGTCTGCTGAGGCAATCGCGAGCTCCACTTGTCCAAATCTTCCAGGAGGACAGGGTTCCCCCTCAGTCAAAGGCTTGAGCCCCAGTCGTTGGGCGCCAGTTGTCCTGGCCTGCAGGACACATCAACGTGGGTAGCAAACCTAGATGGGGAGGAATGAAGGGACAAGAGATACGAGAGATGACAGCAAGACAAAAGTTCTGATCAAGCTGCAAACTTTTATTGTTCACACAGAGGAATTTATATGCTGGAGATTTGAAAGCTCTCTTATCAGCAGTTCCTGGATGTCTTCACAAGGTGAGATAACCTCAGGATATTTCAGGAAGACAGATGGCCACAGGATGTCTCAGGAACACAGATGACTACAGGATGTCTCCCAGACAGGATGTCTTCCTGGGGGCTGTTTCTTGTAAGTGTCAGGCTATTCTTTGAAGGAGAATTCCTTCTACCTCTTACAGTCAGGGATTCAGTATTTCAAATGGAATATTGGAGAAAGAATCCAATGTGTATGCAAATATGTGCTACCCAAAAATATTCCCACTCTCATCCAGAACAATGCCTTGACATTACCTTCACCCCAAGTAAGACACAATTAGAGGAGAAGAGTTAGAAAATCTGTGAATACACATCAAGAATGGATAATGCTCAGGAGTTCACAACCTTGGAGGTGGTAGAGGAGTTTCCAAATGTAAGGGAGAGGGTAAAACTCCACAAACATGGAGCTCTGCTAGACTAAAGACTTTTTGAGAAACTGCCTCTGAGGTTGGGCACTTGAAATATATGTTGTTGTCAGGAGCTTTAGCTCCCTTTGTAGTGAGACCATCAAGCTGGGTCTGCATGTATGTGACCTGGAGGACATGGTTTCTTATTTTCCAAAGGACATGAGGCAGCAGTGCTGAATTCTCTCTTTGTAGGTAAACTGTTGTCACTGAGTGCTAAGTGTCTTCCAGTTTGGAAGCCATTTGCTCATCCTCCAATTTTGTTGTGTTTCTTGCAGCTGCACTGGGAGTTTGGTATTTGCTTCATGAAATACGAAGAGTTCAACTGGGACACAGTACTGGAGGGAGTTCTGTCACATGTGATGGGTAAGGGTCTGCGGGAGAATGCACCAACCAGGCTTCTATCCCACATAGCTTGCCCCCTTCACCATAGCAATCTGATTCTAAACATTGCACTGAAACCTCTCCATATAACAACATACCTTTACATACAAGGGTCTGGGGGCTGCACCATGTCAGTCACAAACCATTTGAAAGCCAATGGCAGATCCACATCACCCAACCACAAATGTTTTAACACACACCTTCACACCACTTCTCTAGGCCGACTACTCAGCAGGGTCCAAATTACTGCCATCTCTGTTCTACACCATTTTCATGAAACCCAATCAAACAGGCACTGTCTGGTATACTCGTGATCATCAATAGAACATCCAAAGATTCTACAGTGCGAAGTGGTCATGGGAATTTCAAAAATTTCATGGTAATTATCAGACATTTTTCAAGGATGAAGTTGGAGGCACTGTGGGTTTCAATTCATTCAGGAACCATTAAATGGAGAGGAAGCTCATTTCATTGAAAATTCTGGAGAATTCTAACAGGCAAGGCTTCCCAAAGACAGGCAAAAAGGTCACATAAAGCCAGGCGTTTGAGGTCTACAATGTGTGGTCCATGTGTGTTTTGACTTGCAACTATGGCTGCCAATTCTTTAAGAATAAAATTATGTGATATTCTTCCTGAGATTCCCAGTGCTCTGTGGAAAGCCACCCTGGGCCTAGATCTCAGTTTCCAAGGGCAACTCTCATGTGTGGCATCCTAAAATCCCAACACAATACATGGCAATACTTCTTTGAGGTCCATTCCAAAACTCAGTCTCTAAGGGGAATCACACCAGTGTTCAAGACCAGGTGGACCCATCATCTTTTCCAACAGCCACAAAAATGACCACAATTAAAACCAAAACACTTCCACATGGCCCTCATCTTCTTTCATATCGACACTCATCATAACCTCAGGCTGTAGTTTTTCATGAGGGGCACAGCCAAGGACAGTATCCAAAATAAGGTCCCTTGCCCACATTTGCCTAAAGTCAATATGGCTGGGAAACCCTTCTAGTGAACCAGGAGTGATCAAAGAGGCCTTCCCTTAATATTGCTCTGATTCTCCATTTTGAGGCCTAATGAATGTGGGGTTTAGATTCTTTATGTTAATTGGAGTCATGAGAAACCTATGAACGTATGATCTAGTCTCTGCAGGGCTTTGAAGAACTCATTTGACCCAAAGGCTCCCTATTCTCATAGATGGACATCAGGAACCTTACAGAGGAAGGTGAGAGACTTCATCCACAATGACTGCTATTTTGGCTCTTTTGGTTTTGGATGCAAACGTGGGATCCTTCTTTAGATCCATCAGGTGCTAAGAATCTAAGCCATAGCCTCACACAGGGCCAAGAGGCTGATTCAGACACATCCCTTTCCAAAGCAATTAAGCAAGGAGCCACAGATGATGCCCATTCATTTCCATTTGAAAACTCTTTTCTTCAGGCTTCCCAAAGGGGTGGCCTGAGGCAAAAAACTTCCTGACATTCAGAGCAACAGAACAATAGGTAATTAAAAGTACCAAAGCAGGGTTTCTTCACTGAGACTTGTCAGAAGCCAGTGGTGAGCCACTATCTGTTTTCTCATACAAGCCCCCTCTTCAGAGCTTTCCTGGCATATGGCCATTCTCACATCTGTAGGTACCAAGATAGGCTGACTCTGTCCTTGGTAATTCAAAACTAGTGACACCACTGGGAGTGGGACTGGGACTGGCTCTGTGTGCCTGGCTTCCTGGATGCCAATTTCCATCACCGAGGAAGTGAGGTGAGGTCACTTCCTTCAGGATCTGAATGAGGTCACTGCCTTGGCAACCACTTTGTCCTAACAGTTGCTTCCAAGGGTCCCATGAGATGGAGGCTTCCCCTACTTAATGTGACAATTTCACAAGTTAAAATGGTATATCAACCATTGGCACCCGGGAACAGCTCTCCATACAGGCCTGATTTGGTCCATCTTCTCTACATTAAGAAGAGAGAAGCTGATTAAGACACAACCCTACATCCTGACCAGGTTGTTTGCCATTGAAGATGACTTGTGGTCTCTCAGGTCCTTCATAGCTGCCTACATATTCTCTAGGGATACTTTCAGCATGGACCTTTGAAGTTCTCAGCAGGTAGAGGATCCCTACATTTCAGTATTATAAGACCACCTCTGTCCCTGCTCTTCTGTAAAGTAAGATTGAGGGAACACTGTATGTTTAGGGTTAATAACAGGTTCAATTTGGATTAGGAATCATTTTCTGGATGAATAATGGTATTGGCAACCTGTGAAATTTATAAGAATATAGAGGTGAACTGTGTGTATGAAAATAGAAATCCAAGTAAGATTGGAAGCCCAGAAGTGCATTGGGCCCTTGATTGTGATACTGAGCATTGAATTACATTCTGCACAGATGTCTCAGATAAATTGATATACAATGGCATAGGACATTGTACCTTGGATGATTGAATGTAGAAGCGAACATCCGGTCAAAAAGTGATAGTCAGTAGGAATAGGAAGATAGTAGGTAGGTATAGGAAGAAGGGTGAGTGTATGATTTGGAACAAAATTTCTTTAGCAACAGGGTTTCGGATAGAAAATGAATTTAAATGTCAGCACATGTGAAGAGTCTGTCACAATGATGAAGTGGGAAAAATATGTAGGTAAGCAGATATCAATAGAGACATTATGAAATCAGGGTTGAGTTTGAATATGCAATCTTAGGAAGAAACAAATATGTAGTCATCAATAGGATTGACATTTGAGAGCATAAGTAATCTTGGACATGGATGATTTTAGTAATCCATGTTAATTTTCCATTTTGGCTTTGGTACAGTCATAAATGTGAACTTTGAATTTAGTGTCCAGAATATTTCTGTGAATAAATGTATATGTAGATCAGGTGACATGAGTATTTCTTCCACCATTTCTGGGAGCAATATTGACTGACTACTTCTGATTGATAGGTACAGATTCTTTATGTGAATTGGAATCATGAGAAACCCAAGCACCTGTTCAGGGATTGAAGAACTCATATGACCCAAAGGATCCCTATTCTCAATTGATGGAGGTCAGGAATCTAACAGAGGAAGGGAAGATACTTCATCCAAAATGACTGAACTTTTTGCCATTTTGGTTTTGGATGCACACATGGGATCTTTCTTTAGATCCATCAGGTGCTGAGAATCTAAGTCACAGCCTCACACAGGGCCAAGAGGCTGATTCAGACACATCCCTTTCCAAAGAAATTTAGCAAAGAGCCATAGGTGATGCCCATTCATTTCCATTTGAAAACTTTTTTCTTCAGGCTTTACAAAGGGTTGACCTGAGGTAAAGAACTTCCTGACATTCAGGGCAACAGAAAAATAGGTAAGCAAAAGGCCCAAAGCAGGGTTTCTGCACTGAGACTTTCCTGGTCACACTGTCCCTGCTCTTCTGTAAAGTTAGATTGAGGGAACAGTGTATGGTTAGGGTTAATAACACGTTCGATTTGGGTTAGGAATCATTCTGCAGGATGAATATTCGTACTGGGAATCTGCAATAATTACAAGAATATATAGGTAAAATAAAAGTATGAAAACAGAAATCTAGGCAAGATTTGAAGCTCAGATGGGCATTGGGCCCTTGAGTGGGTTACTTAGCTTTGAATTATGTTCTGCACAGATGTCTCAGATAAATCGATATACAATGACATAGGACCTTGTACCTTGGATGATTGAAAGTTGAAGAGAACATCCAGTCACAAAGGGAAAGTCCGTAGGTTTAGGACGATAGTCTCTAGGTTTAGAAACAACAATGAGTATAGGATTTGGACCAAACGTTCTTTAGCAATTGGTTTTCAATAAGAGAGTGAATGTAAATATCAGCACATGTGAAGAGTCAGACACAATGATGAAAGGGGAAAATATGTAGGAAAGCAGATACCAATAGAGACATTAACAAATCAGGCAATGTATAAAGTGAGGGATAGGATTAGACATTTTCAACAGGGTTGAGTTTGAATATATAATCTTAGAAAGAAACAAATACATAGGATTTATCAATAGGATTTACATTTTAGAGCATTAAGCAACCGGGACATGGATATTTTTAGTAATCCATGCTCACTTTCCTTTTAGGCTTTGCTACAATCATAAGAGTGACTTTTGCTTTCTGTGTCCAGAATATTACTGTGTTAAAATTTATATGTAGATCAGGTGACATGAGCATTTCTTCCACCATTACTGGGAGCAATATTTTGAAGACGTATAAATATTGGGGGAACAAAGTGGAGTACCCTGTGTCAATGGATATAGAAATAATGTATGAATAGACGATACTGTGAATAAATAATATAACTGGTTCCAACTTTAAATAGTGGATTGATTTGATATATGAAAATATACTGGAAATCTTAAACTGATATTCATACATTCACTACAACCAGGTATACATCTAACGGTAATATTAGGGTTATGGTTTATCATGAAGAGTGTGTGAGTTTTGCTTCAAATATGATTATGAAAATCAAAAATAATGTGTTTGGAAAGAAGTCTCATGACAAGACCAGTCAAGAACACTGGAGGAATATATGTGTTCTGAAGCAGGAGGTGATTGAAATTGAAACAAATGCCTATAAATTTGTGAACTTGTGGATGAAAGATATATCATATGATGTGCATAAACTGAAGAAATAGTAATGTACCACTGTTTAATAAAAATGAACCGCAAAATACACATCATGTCCCATAGGAAAATGCTTGCATTGATGTTGAACTTGGTTTTACTGTAGAAATATTAGGATTTGTGTGTACCATTCACTGAAGTTAGTCTTCAGTACTAGGAAACAAATCTGTATTAAAGTTGGATGAATATTTCTGAGAATAATCTTGTGAAAAGTTGATCATAAATCCACATACATAAATATGAATGATTTTAAGGAGTGTATAATAAGATTCATATATTTCATATTTTGAAAAATTTGGAGAGTATATATATATATATATATATATATATATATATATAAATATACACACACACACACACACACACACACACACACACACAGAGACAGACATTTAAACTAGCAATATATTTGCCAATTGAAATTCATCATGAAATATGTAACATCCACAGGTTCAAAAATATTGATTTCACTGAAAATGGATCTATATATAATGTTGTTCTAATAACAAGCTCACCCATAGGTTGAATTCTCAATTCCAACAGTGTTTAAGAGGAGTGATCTCTTCTCATAACTTGTATATGTCTAGTCAGCAACCTCACAAAAATGTACGTTTGATAACAGGTAGGATTCTATATGTGCATATAAAAATACATGTGCTGAATAGTCTACAGAGAAAGGAGACACCAATTTGTTGAGAGCCACAGCTTAAGGGGCCCCATCAAACTTCCAGTTACCAGCAACATTCCCCTGTGAGATGATTATTGGCTCACAGCGGCCCCAGCAACATCTAGCTGATTGGCTCCTCTGTGGTGATGCACAATGGAGATGCTCATTGAGCTTTTTCCCCGCTCTTTCCGACTGCCAGCTGATGATTGGCTCACAGCAGCCCCAGCAACATCAAGCTGATTGGCTCCTCTGCCATGATGCACATTGGGCAGTTTCCCTGCCCTTTCAGACCACAGAGCTGCTCATTGTGGGACTTTTTTGGCTCCACCCACCTGACCCAGCCATATGGCCTCAAGAGCAGGAGGATTGTGGGAGGTGGAGAGGCTTGTGGGTGTGACAGAAACTTTGCAAGGAAGCCAGTGGTGGCAGTTGGGCTCTGAGGGTTTTTCCTAAGGAGCTGTTTTGCTTGGCGTGTGTGGTTCTAAAAATAAACTTTGTTTCTTTTGAAAAGTCGCTCTTGAATCGTGCCCAGCCAGACTGCAGCATTTGGTGGCTCGCTCGGGGAGCCACTGAGGGTAAGTGATAAGGTAAACTGCTAGCCCCTGAGGGAAGGGCGAGAGGATCGGTAGCCATTTTAAGATTCCTCTTTTGTTTTGCTTCACTTTTGTTGCCTGTCCATGGAGATGAGTGAGATGGATGAAAAACCGCTCACATCTGAGAAAAAAATTATTTACTTCTGAGGAACAGATAGGGAGAAAGGACGGATGCACATGTCAGTAGGATATAAAGGCTATAATGACTTTTTGTTGTTCCCTTTTTATTTTATTCTGTCTCGGTTTTGTTTGGCATCGTCTTGTTGGGTTGTATTATAGTAGAAATACAGGATCAGAAATTAGTAAAAAAACAAACTGAAAGAGTGTTAAGTAAATTGTTAGAGGAAGGAGGCACCTCAGTAAAGTCAAGAACAGTCAGGGCATACGTTGATACAATACAAAAATGTAGCCCATGGATTTTTAAGGAGTTGTTAAATATACCATAATGGAACCATCATGGTGAAGATTTAAAAGGGGGGAAAAGAACAGCCCAGGGACTCTGACAGTTGGCACATTGACATTGAGGACGTTTATATCTGGTTTGCTTAGTCCAAAGACTTCAGATCAGACAAAGATAGAGGAACAAAGCTTAGGTCAGAAAAAGCCATCAGGGGCAAAGTTACAAAAGGAGACTGCTACTAACAACTTTCAATAACTAGAGGGCGTAAGTGTCCAACCAACAGCGCCTCCTCTACAGGAGACTGTTACTAACACCTTTCTATCACCAGAGTATGTAAATGTCCAAATAACAAGGCCACCTCCATATGCTAGGAGGCCCCCAAACCCCGCAGTTGATAGTTCGGTTCCTGAGACAGGATCTCAAGTATTAACATGCCCTGTATTTGAGGTAGGAGGGCAGCGAATTCACCATGCTTTAAATTTCAAAATAGTGAAGCAGCTAAAAGGGGCTGTAACAACCTATGGTCCTCAAGTACCCTTCATTGTAAGCTTGGTCGAATCCATTAACAACTTGAATATGATGCCAGTAGATTGGGCTAATATGTGTAAAGCTGTACTAAGTGGAGGTCAATACCTTTTATGGAAGGTTGCCAATGAGGAATTTTGCAAGGAGACGGCTAGGTGAAATGCAGAAGCTGGTTATCCTCAGAGAAATCTAGATATGTTGTTAGGAAAGGGACCTTATGTGGACCAGCAGCAACAAATTGCATATGATCCTGGTGTATACGCACAAATTGCTGCAGAGGCGGTTAGGGCATGGAAGACTTTACAAGGACATGGAGGTTTACAAGGTCAATTATCTAAGGTAATACAAGGAGCTAATGAATCTTACACTGAATTTGTAGATAGGCTTATTCAAACAGCTACCAGAGTTTTGGCGAATACAGAAAAAGCAATGCCATTAATAAAAAACTGGCTTATGACCAAGCGAATCGTAGGTGCAGAGATATCACTAGACCATGGAAACATGAAGATTTAAACACATATATTAAATTATTTAAAGACATTAATGAATAAGAGGAAGTCATGGCAGCTGCAGTAAAACAGGCTTTAGATGCCAGAGACATCAATGAACAAGGGCAATTTGTGGCAGCTGCATTAAACAGGCTTTAGATGCAAGGCCAGGAACATGCTACAATTGTGAACAAACAGGACATTTTAAAAGGAATTGCTCCATAGGAAGAGGGTTTAACAAAAATAGGTACCAAAGGAGTAGAATACTGGGTATTTGCCCACGATGCCGTAGAGGGAGACATTGGGCTAATGAATGCCGTTCTCAAACCACCATAGAGGGTACTTCATTATCAAAAACGAACAAGGACTAGCTGTTTATCCATGATATCATGGAGAAAGGCACCGGGCTCCATTGCCAAAAAATGGACAGGGGAGCCCAATGCTCTGGGGCCCAAAACCACAAATATACGGAGCACTGGAGGAACCCAGCAACCCCATCAGTGTAGTGCCCAGGACACATTGTGCATCAGACGCCTCATCAGACAAATCAGAGGGAGCGCAGGGTTAGACATCTGCACCTCCGTCAGATCAGTACTAACTGTAGAGATGGGGGTTCAAATCATTCACACATGGTGAAAGGACCTCTTCTCAAAGGAACAGTAGGCTTATTATTGGGACGCAGCTCTTCTAATCTAAAAGGACTTATGATAAGTCCTTGGGTAATTGATCCCGATTATGAAGGTGAAATAAAATTTATAGCCAGTTCTCCAAAGGACATATCAGTAATTTCACCAGGAGATAGAATAGCACAGTTACTAATAATACTCAGTCTGCATGATAAATTTTCCAGTCGTGCTGTAGAAAGAGGTTCCAAGGGATTAGGCTCCACAGGTGTAGATTTGGTTATGCTTTCTTTAAATTTAGATTCTCGCCCCAGGCTAAAACTAAATATTCAAGGACATGAATTTAATGGGCTACTTGATACAGGTGCAGATGTTAGCATTGTCTCTCATCAAGAATGGCCAAAACATTGGCCATTACAACAATACACTCAAACACTTTGAGACCTAGGAGTGGCAACTAATCCCCATAGAAGTGCAATGGTATTGGATTGGAAGGATCCTGAAGAATGTGAAGGAACTATACAGCCATATGTATTGGATAATCTTCCCGTAAATTTATGGGGATGAGATGTCCTAGATCAATTAGGTTTGACATTAACAAATAACATCAATCAAAATGTACCCACTATTATGGCTAGAGAAGGTTTTAGGAAAGGAAAAAGATTAGAAAAACGAGAACAAGGTATAGCAGCGCCAATACAAATAGACCAAGCAACAGACAGACATGGGTTGGATTTTCAGAAAGGGCCACTGAGACAATAAAAATTACTTGGAAATCAGAAAGACCAGTATGGCTTCTTCAGTGGACCCTGACTAAAGAAAAGATACAAGCAGCCCAGTTCCTGGTCAAACAACAATTAGCGGAAGAACATATACAACCTTCTGTATCTCCCCATTATACTTTCATTTCTGTCATCAAAAAGAAATCTGGTAAATGGAGATTATTGCAAGATTTAAGAGCCATTAATAATGAGATGGTTATTTTGGGACCTGCTCAATCAAGGATTCCTCAATTGTCTGCTTTGCCAAAAACTTGGTATGTTTTAGTTATACATATTAAAGATTGTTTTTTTTTTTCATTTCCAATTCTTCTTGAGGATAGTCCAAGTTTTGCATTTACTATCCCTGCACTGAATCATGAAGGTCCTGATCAGAGGTATGAGTGGAAAGTACTCCCTCAAGGGATGGCTAACAGCCCAACTATTTGTCATATTTATGTTAACAAAGTAATCCAGCCACTTAGAAATCAAAATCCTGAACTACAAATATTTCACAATATGGATGATGTGTTATTAGCACACAAGTTAAAAACCCATTGCTAGAATGTTATGCAACACTTACAAACTTATTAAAAAATTATAATCTAGGGATATCAATTGATAAAATACAATTAAATTTTCCCATTAATTATTTAGGAGTTCTATTATCCTCAACCATGGTCAGTCCACCAAAAATTCAAATACGAGTAGATCAACTCAAATCAATTAATGACTTTCAGAAGTTATTAGGAGACATTAATTGGATAAGGCCTTATCTAGGTATACCAACAGGAGAGTTGGGACCTATATTTGATATCCTAAAAGGTCCATCTGATCCAAATTCACCCAGAATGTTAACGCCTGAAGCAATAAAGGCATTAAAAATCATTGAAACATATATGGGAAATATGCATTTGGATAGATTTGATAAAATAATGCCTTTATTATTTATTGTGCTACCAACAAAAAATATTCCTACAGGAGTATTTTGGCAAGAAGGTCCATTATTATGGATACATTTATCTTATTCTTCTAACACTATTATTACTAGGTATCCTGAGGCTGAGGGACAATTAATACTCATAGGAATAAAAGCAGCAAAGGGAGTGTTTGGAATTTCTCCCAATAAAATTATTACTCCATACACTATGAATCAAATTGATGAATTAGCTAAGGAGTTAAATACTTGGGCAATAATCATGTGTAAATCTAATGTTTTATTTGATAACCACTTACCATCTAATCTTTTATTGTCTTTTGGGTCATTGCATCCTGTAATTTTTCCAAAAATTACAAGAAAACTCCTATCATGAATGCTCCAAATATATTCACTGATGAGTCAAATAATGGTACAGCAGCAATAGTTACACCTGATCAAATTTTTACATTTTTAGCACCCCAAAAATCAGCTCAAAAGGTAGAGCTTAATGCAGTATTATAAGCTTTTGTGATGTTTAAAGATTCTGTGTTTAATTTATTTTGCAATAGTCAGTATATAGTTAATGCTATAGTATCTCTTGAAGATGCTGGTAGGATTTCCCCTTCCTCTACTGTTTTCTCTTTCCTTTCCAGTATACAAAGTCTAATCTGGGACAGAAAATATCCATTCTTAATAGGACATATCTGGGCACATACAGGATTGCCTGGAGCCCTTAGTTTGGGCAATGATTTAGCAGGTAAAACTACACATGACATACATACATATTTTCTGTACACTAGAAGAAGCTATAAATTTTCATAAAAAGTTCATTATCAATGCTGATACTTTACAAAAGCATTTTAAAATAACTAAGGAAAAAGCTAGACAAATAATAAAACAATTTCAAAATTGTGTGACCATTTTACCACATTTTAATCTTAGAGTCAATCGTAGAGGATTGATACCTTACCATATATGGCAGATGGATGTCACACACTTGCCAGAATTTGGAAAATTAAAATATTTGCATGTTACAGTTGATACTTCTTCTGGATTTTTGATGGGCTCCCTTCATGGGGGAAAAAAACTAAAGATGTTATAGCTCATTGCTTACAAAATTTTGCCACTGTGGTCATTCCAAAGCAGTTAAAAACTGATAATGCCCCCGGTTATACTTCTACCTCTTTTAAACCATTTTGCTCATCATTTGGCATTACTCATATATCAGGAAACCCATACAATCCACAGGGACAAGCCATAGTTGAAAGAGCACATCACACTATTAAAATGTACTCATTAAAGTAAGAAGACAGAATTGGGAAGGGATATAAATTCCCCAAAGATAAACTTAAAATAACCCTTTTTACTCTAAACTTTTTAAATTTGGATTTTCAGGACTTAGTGCTGCAGAAAGGCATAAGTGTCCAAAAAATGTGTATATGCCCGAGGTACTTTGGAAGGATATTCTAACAGGACAATGGAAAGGTCCTGACCCATTAATTTTCTGGAGTTGGAGGTCTGTTTGTGGGTTTCCACAGGAAGAACAGCAGCCGATTTGGATTCCAGAGAGATTAACTAAGATCCCGACCCAGTGATTGCCTGGAGTCGGGGGTCTGTTTATGTGTTTCCACAGGGAGAACAGCAGCCGATTTGGATTCCAGAGAGATTAACTGAAGCGATTTCGATAGACCAAAATAAGATGATTTGGCTCAAATCCATAACAGCTGATATCCAAAACTCCAGTTTGGCTATCCTTACATCTGCGACAGAACAGGGATGCTTTTTTCAATATCTATTTTATTATTGCCCTTTCTCAAATCATGAAGTTCTCTTTTGTTTTTTTGAGCTCATACAGACCTAGGTTAATGTTTTGCTTATCAGTTCTATTTTTTGACTGTAGAGTTTTTAAACATTGCAATGATGATTTCACATGTAAAATGTTATAAGGCCTTTACTATTATATTATGTGTTGTATGTATTTATTATGTGTGCACACTTGTGTTTTGTGCTATATATTTGAATGTGCGTATGTCCATATATCACATATGATGAGTGCTAATGAAATAATATATCCATTTTTTTTATTCACGTGAATTAAATTGTTTAATTTAAATTGGGTAAACAACTGTTCAGGATTTTTTTAATATGTGAAAAAATAGGAGGTTAACAGACGTGTTTGTTTACTTTCACTTTTCCTTTTCATTATATTTAATTATTCTCTTCAAGATAACGTAAATTGTTAAGAAAATTGTTTTCTTTTAGTGCCTTCAGGAATGTTACAGAATTTTTTCTTTAGCCATTATTGCCAGAATTCCTATCTTCATCCCAGTGCCGGTGAAGACAAAGATAAAATCAATCTACAGATTCTGCAATAGCCATCACTGAACTGCTTGTAGAACTTGCCTGGATTATGTATCACTTGTATGCATTGTGAACTCACTTGTATGCATTGTGAACTATCTGCTGGTGCAGCGAATTGTGGCAGTGTTGGGGTACTTATGCTGATGCTGTCATCAGTGATAGAATTTTTCCAAAAGAAGCCATCAATTGACTTGGTGTATCTTCCCTATTCTCACTTGATAGAGGTCAGGAAACTTACAGAGGGAGGCGAAAGACTTCATCAGCAATGACTGCTCTTTTGGCAATTTTGGTTTTAGATGCACACATGGGATTTTTCTTTAGATCTATCAGGTTCTGAGAATCAAAGCCACAACCTCACACAGGGCCAAGAGGCTGATTCAGACACATCCCTTTCCAAAGTAATTAAGCAAAGAGCCACAGGTGATGCCCATTCATTTCAATTTGAAAACTGTTTTCTTCAGGCTCCAGAAAGGGGTGGCCTGAGGCAAAGACATTCCTAACATTCAGGGCAAGGGAACCATAGGTAAGCAAATTGCCCAAAGCAGGGTTTCTCCACTGAGACTTTTCTGGTTACACTGATCTCTGAGGTTTCTGAGATGTTCCCATTCCCTTCAGCTATCCAGTACATGGCTATGTCACAGAGTTTGGAGGTGGTACATATCTTGGACACAAAACCATGAGCCTATTCTGGAGAGAGGCCAGAAATCAGGAGGTGAACAGGAACTTAGGAAGATAGTAGGTGTTGTCTATCCATAAGGCAAGCTGCAGTCCATTCATAAAAAGGGCAGAATAAATGCCTGGAAGCTTCCTACTAGTCAGGACACCTCCATTGATGTATTCGCTTTTCTAATAACTACAACCACGGACACAGTGGATACACAGACATAGAAAAACTCGCCTTCTCAAACGACTTACTAGAAACAGTCGACTCCAAACCAAACAAACAACCTTTGCTACCTATTCTCAGAACATGAGACAAAACCACGAACTCACACCCACACCCACTAAGGCACCTCATTCCCACAACAAGGTCTGTGACTATCCGGAGTGTCCTCTGACTGGTGGACCATACTATGTTCCCCCCAAATGGCCTGTCCTTTATCAGATCAGGTCCCTTTTGCCAACTCTGTTAAGTTGTCAGGAGCCAGCAATGAGCCACTACCTGCTTCCTCAGGAAAGGCCCCTCTTCAGAGTTCTCCTAGCATTTGGTCATCCTCACATCAGGAGGTACCAAGAAAGACTGACTCTGTCCTTGGAAAATTCAAACAAGTGTGCCCACTGGGAATGGGACTGGCACTGGCTCTGGGTGGCTGGCTTCCGGGATCCCAAGTTCAGAGAGTTCCATCACCAAGGAAGTGAGGTAGGTCACTTCCTTCAGGAACTGAATGAGGTCAATACCTTGGCAACCACTTTGTCCTAACAGTTGTTTACAAGGGTCCCATGAGATGGAGGCTGCCCCTACTTTCTCTGACTCAGTCATAAGTTAGAATGGTATATCAACCACAGGCACCATGGAACAGCTCTCCACACAGGCCTGGTTTTGTCCATCTTCTCTACATTAAGAACAGAGCGACTGATTCAGACACAATACTTCATCCTGACCGGTTTTTTTGCCATGGAAGATGATTTTGTGCTCTCAGGTCCTTCATAGCTGCCTAAGTCTTCTCCAGGCATCATTTCTGCATGGACCTTTGAGGATTTCAGCAGGTGGAAGATCCCCTACATACCTGTATTGTAAGACCAACTCTGTCCCTGCTCTACTGTAAAGATAGATTGATGGAACAGTGTATGCTTAGGGTTAATAACAAGTTTGATTTGGCTTAGGAATCATTCTGTGCAATGAATAATGGTTTTGGGAACCTGTGATATTTACAAGAATATATAGGTGAAATATAAGTATGAACACAGAAATCTAGGTAAGATTTGACGCCCAGAAGTGCATTGGGCCCTTGATTGAAATACTCAGCTTTGAATTATGTTCTGCACAGATGTCTCAGATAAATTGATATACAATGGCATAGGACCTTGTACCTTGGATGATTGAATGTCAAAAAGAACATCCAGTCAGAAGGATAGTCAGTAGGATTAGGAAGATATTCATAGGTTTAGAAAGCAGAGTGAGTATAGGATTTGAACCAAACGTTCTATAACAGTAGGGTTTCGGGTAGAGAATGAATGTAAATATCAACACATGTGAAGAGCCAGTCACATTGATGAACTCTGGAAAGTATGTAGGAAACCTTATATCAATAGAGACATTAGGAAATCAGGCAAAGTATAAAGTACGTGATAGGATCAGGCATTTTCAACAGTGTTGAGGTTGAATATATAATCTTAGGAAGAAACAAATATGTAGTCACCAATAAAATTGACATTTGATAGCATTAGGCAACCTGGACATAGATGTTTTTAGTAATCCATACTCACTTTCCATTTAGACTTCGGTACAAACATAAGTGTGACCTTTGCATTTTGTGAAAGAAGTCTCATGAAAAGACCAGTCATGAAACCCTGTGGAAAACATGTTTTCTGAATTAGGAAGTGATGAAAAGTAAAACAAAATGCCTATAAATTTCTGAACTAGTGGATTAAATATATATCCTATCATGTGCATTAACTGAAGAAAAAGAAATGTATCAGTATTGAATAAAAATGAATGACAAAATACACATCACGTCCCATAGGAATCTACTTGCATTGATATAAAACTGTGTCAGTTACTGCAGAAATATTAGGATTTGTATGCACCATTTACTGTTAGTTTTCAGTAATAGGAATCAAATATGTAGTTCAGGTGGATGAATATTTCTCAGAATAATCTTGTGAAAAGTTGATTATTAATCCACATACATGAATATGAATGAATTTACGGAGTGTATAATAAGACACATATATTTCATATTTTGAAAAATCTGTAGAGTGTGTGTGTATATATATATATATAAACATACACACACACACACACACACACGCACGCACACAAACAGACATTAAAAAGTAGCAATATATGTCAATTGAAATTCACCACGAAATATATGTCATCCACAGATCCAAATAAATTTGTTTTACTGAACATGGATTCATGTATAATTTTATTGTACTAGGAAGCTCATCAATAGTTTGAATTTTCAGTTTCAACAGCGTTTAGGAGGAGTGATCTCTTCTCACAATTTGTGTCTGCCAAGTCAGCCACCTCACAAGAATGTACGTGTGGTACCAGGTAGAATTCTATATGTGCATATAAAAATACATGTGCTGAATAGGATACAGAGAAAGGTAGACAGGAATTCACATATTTGTTAACTTTAAAAACACATGGAGAACCATTTCAACAAAAAATTGACTAGATTTATAACTCCTACCCTATATAATGCAAAAGGCAATTCCAATGATACACTATTCCTCCTCTGAACTGCTTGTATTTCTATTCTGTTTGGGTTAATTTTCTCCATCATATTAGAATTAGTAGTCAGAGTCTAGTTGGCATGGGTTTGTGTCAGGGATTCAGTATTTTGAATGAAAATTTGGAAAATGATTCCAATGTTTATGCAAATATATGCTACAAAAGTATCTTCCCACTCTCATCCATAACAATGCCTTGAGATTACCTTGGCCCCAAGTTAGACACAATTAGAGGAGAAGAGTTAGAAAATCTGTGAATACATATCTGGAATCAAATATGCTCACGAGTTCACAAACTTGGAGGTGGTAGAGGAGATTCCAAAAGTAAGGGACAGGGTAAACACTTCACAAACATGGAGCTCTGCTGGACTAAAGACTTCTTGAGGAACTGCCTCTGAGGTTGGGCACTTGAAATATATGTTGTAGTCAGGAGATTCAGCTTCCTTTGTAGTGAGACCATCAAATCTGGGTATGCGTCTATGTGACCTGGAATACATGATTTCTTATTTTCCAATAAACATGAGGAAGCTGTATTTAATTTTCTGTTTGTAGGTAAACTGTGGCCACTGGGGGCTAATTGTCTACTCTTGTGGACTCTGAAGCCATTTGGTCATCCTCCAGTTTTCCTGGTGTTGCTTGCTGCTGCACTGGGAGTTTCGTATTTGCTTCACGAATTACAAGGAATTCACCTGGGACAAAGTGCTGGAGGGAGTTCTGTCACCTGTGGTGAGTCAGGGTCTGCAGAAGAATGTACCAACCAGGCTTCTATTCCACATAGCTTGCCTCCTTGACCATAGCAACCGGATTCTGAACATTGGCCTGAAACCTCTCCATATAACAAGATACCTTTACATAGAAGCGTCTGCTGGATGCATCATGTCAGTCACAAGCCAATTGGAAGCCAATGGCAGATCCACATGGCCCCACCACAGATGTTTTTTTATCACACACCTGCCCATCACTGCACTAGGCCCACTACTCAGCAGGGTCCAACTTCCTGGAATCTCTGTTATACACCATTTTCATGAAACTCAGTCAATCAAGTCACTGTCCTGCATAATCATGTTCAGCAACAGGACAACCAAAGTTTCTCCAGTGCCATCTGGTCATGGGAATTTCAAAAATTTCATGGTATTTATCTAGCAATTTTTCAAGGATGAAGTTGGCAGCATGTGGGTTTCAATTCATTCAGGGACCATTAAATGTTGTGGAAGTTCATTTCAAATGAAGTTCTGGAGAACTCTCACAGGCAAGGTTTCCCAAAGATTGGCCAAAGGGTCACATAAATCCAGGCCCATTGAGGTCTACAATGTAACGTCCATGTGTGTTTTGACTCTCAACTAAGACTGCCAAGTCGTTAAGAATAAAATCATGTGATATCAAGCCTGAGATTCCCAGTGGTCTCTGGAAAGCCACCCTGGGCCTAGATCTCAGTTTCCAAGGGTGACTCTCATGCTTGGCCTTCTAAAATCCCAACTCAATTCATGGCAATACTTCTCTAAGTTCAGTTCCTGTACTCAGTCTCTAAGGGAATCACACCAGAGTTCAAACTCAGGTGGACTCAGTCATCCCTTTCAACTGCCACAAAAATAACCACAATTAATACCAAAACACTCTCACATGGCCCTCACCTTCTTCCATATAGACACTCATCATAACCTCTGACTGTAGATTTCCATGAGGAATGCAGCCCAAGACAGTGTCCAAAATACGCTTTCTTGCCCCTCATTTACCTAAATTCTGAGTGACCTGGACCCCCTTCCTGTGAACCAGGAGTGATCAAATAGGCCTGCCGTTAATACTGATCCACTTCTCAAATTTGAGACCTACTGACTGTGGGGTTTAGATTCTTTATGTGAATTGGAGTCATGAGAAAACCCAACCACCTATGTGCTAGCCTCTGCAGGGAATTGAAGAACTCATTTGACCTAAAGGATCCCTATTCTCACTTGATTGATGTCAGAAACCTTACAGAGGAAGGCGAAAGACTTCATCCACAATGACTGCTCTTTTGCTATTTTGGTTTTGGATGCACACATGGGATCTTTCTTTAGATCCATCAGTTGCTGAGAATCTAAGCTACAGCCTAACACAGGGCCAAGACGCTGATTCAGACACATCTCTTTGCAAAGCAATTAAGCAAAGAGCCACAGCTGATGCCCATTCTTTTTTATTTGAAAAAGGTTTTCTTCAGACTTCACAAAGCGTTTTCCTTAGGCAAAGACCTTCCTGACATTCAGGGAAACAGAACAATAGGTAAGCAAAAGGCCCAAAGCAGGGTTTCTCCAATGAGACTTTACAGGTCACACTGGTATGTGAGTTTTCTGAGATGCTCGCCATTCACTTCAGGTATTCAGTACATGGCCATGTCACAGAGCATGGAGGTGGTACATATCTTGGATACAAAACCATAAGCCTATTATGGAGAGTGACCAGATTTCTGGAAGAAAACAGGAACTTAGGAAGATCGTAGGTATTGCCCATCATTATGGCAAGCCGCATTCTATTTATAAATTGGGCAGCATGAATGCTGGTAAGCTTTCTAAAAGACAGGACACATCCATTGATGCTTTCTCTTTTCTAATATCTACAATCACGGACACAGTGGGATACAGCGACACAGAAACACTCGCATTGTCAAATGACTTACTAGAAACAATTCCCCCCAAACCAAACAAACCTCATTTCCTACCTCTTCTCAGAACATGAGCCAAAACCACAAACCCACACCCACACCCACAAAGGCACCTCTTTCCTCCAAGTAGGTTGTGACTATTTGGAGTGTCCTCTGACTGTGGGCCATTCTAGGTTCCCCCAAAATGGCCTGTCCTGTCTCAGATTTTGTGTCCTTTGCCAAGTCTCTGAAGTTGTCAGGAGCCAGCAGTGAGCCACTACCTGTTTTCTCAGGAAAGGCCCCTCTTCAGAGTTTTCCTGCCATTTGGCCATCCTAACATCAATAGGTACCAAGAAAGACTGACTCTGTCCTTGGGAAATTCAAAAAGTAAAACCACTGAGACTGGGACTGGGGCTGTCAATGTTTGACTGGCTTCCTGGATCGCAAGTTCACAGAGTTCCATCACCAAGGAAGTGAGGTGAGGTCACTTCCGTCAGGAACTGAATGAGTTCACTGCCTTGGCAACCAATCTGTCCTAAGAGTTGCTTCCAAGCTTCCCATGAGATGGAGGCTGCCCCTGCTTCCTGTGACCCTTTCACAAGTTAGAATGGTATATCACCCATAGGCACCCAGGAGTAGCTCTCCACACAGGTATCATTTGGTCCATCTTCTCTACATTAAGAATGGAGAGGCTGATTCAGACAGAACCCTTCACCCTGACCAGGTTGTTTTCCATGGAAGATGACTTTTGCACTCTCAGGTCTTTCAGAGTTGCCTACATCTTCTCCAGAGATTATATCTGCATGGACCTTTGAGGTTATCAGCAGGTGGAAGATTCCCTATATTCCTGTATTGTAACACCAACTCTGTCCCTGCTCTTCTGTAACGTTAGATTGAGGGAACCATGTATGGTTAGGGTTAATAACATGTTTGATTTGGGTTAGGAATCATTATGCTGAATAAATAATGGTATTGGGAACCTGCAATATGTATAAAAATATATAGGTGAAATATATGTATAAAAACAGAAATCTAAGTAACATTTGAAGCCCAGAAGGGCACTGGGCCCTTGATTGGGATACTTAGCTTTGAAAAAATTGATATACAATGGCATAGGAGCTTGTACTTTGGATCATAGAATGTAGAAGAGAACATCCAGTCAAAAAGGATAGTCGGTAGTGAAAGGTTAATAAAATAGGTACTTGTCACTTACTGTTTTTCTGTATGCTTAACAAAACACTGTTGAAATCTTGAGAACTGTTTGCTAATCTTGTTCCCAGAATGTGCTGTCCCCAACTGCCAAAGTGTAGAATGTACTCCCTCACCCGGTTGCATGCAAACCGACCACTCGCCCTGACCCATCAGTATACTTCCCTCCCTGCCCTCTCCAAGGAAAATATATATGTTCTGCTTAAACTGTTCTCAGGGCTCTCTGCTCTATTCAAGTGAGCTCCGAGCCCCAGCATGCTGGACCCAGAATAAACCCTTTGCTGTTGGATAAGACAGTCTGTTAGTGGTCTCTTCCTTCCATGCTCACCCGACCTTTACATATGGAGATTCCACCGAGTTTTGGCAGCGGTGGACAAAAGACCCTAACGGGTTCCTCTTGGGTTAAGTAAGGTGCCTCTTTCTTGTTTCAGTGTTAAGGTTAGTGCTGGGCAAAATGGCTGTCGATGAAGAGCATGAGTTCTCTCCGATGGTGGCTGACAGATGTGTCACAGAGCCACAGGCCACGTCCCTGGGGAACTTCCCAAAGACTCGGGAAATCGAGGAACAATAGTCTCCTCGACTCAGTAATATTTTGTATCTGATTCGGAATTGCCAGCCCATTGGGTTTTGGTGGCTACTCAGTCCTGGTCTCAGTTTTGGATGTCCATTGAATGTCTTTATTGTCTTGTCTTGTCTGTGTCGTGTGTCTTGCATTCACTCTTTGTGTATCTTTCATTATGGGACACAGCACTTCAATGCCCCTGTCCCTGACCCTTGATCACTGCACCAAAGTCCGCTTAAGGGCTCAGAATCTTTCTTTTTTAGTTAAACGCTGGACCTTTCAGAATCTCTGTGCCTCAGAATGGCCCACCTTTGAATTTGGATGGCCCTTAGAAGGATCTTTGTACTTCCCACTAATTTAAGAAGTCAGAGATATTGTCTTTCACCCGGGCACACATAGCCATCCGCATCAACAGCCATATATCTTAACTTTGCTGGACCTCTGCAAATCTCCTCCTCAATGGGTGAAGCCTTTCTTTGTCCCTTCCCCTGCTCCTACTCCTTCCCCCATGATCTCTCAAACCCTCTGCTCCTCCTCCTCCTCCACCCTTTGTAATCCCTGAGTCAAAAGATTTGACTCTTCTGGACTCTCTTCCCCCTTATTATACCCTGCCTTCGTCCCCCAACCACCAACACCCTCTAAGTGATTCCCCTGCAGCTGACTCAGCCTCTCTACCACTGGAGGAATATAAGCTGGCCCAGCGCCCTCCAGATAACTCCCCCGCAGCACACACAGCCCCTCCTCCACAGGAGGAAGCTAGCCCAGCTAAGGAAACTTGATGGTGGTGAATGATTGAAAACCCTGGAACTCCTGTGATGCTCCCACTATGTCTCTACAGACCATTGATTGACGAAGGCCATGGGGGGAAAATGCAAGCCTACAAATATTGGCCTTTCTCCTCTTCCGACCTATATAACTGGAAATATAACAATCCCCCTTTTTTCCGAGGACCCCACAGGGCTCACAGGTCTGGTTGAGTCATTGATATTTTCACATTTGCCTACTTGGGATGACTGTCAACAATTCCTAGGGACTCTCTTCACGACAGAGGAACAAAAGAGAATCTTCCTGGAAGCTATAAAAAAATGTCCTCCGACCAGATTGGAGAGTGATACATCTTCCCAACTTAATCAAAGCTGGTTTTCCTTTGAAACAACCCAACTGGGACACCAACACCATTGAAGTTAGAAAGCATCTGTCCACTTATCGCCAGGTTCTAATAGTGGGCATCCGAGTGGCCACTAGGCGACCAACTAATTTGGCCTAGGTAATAGAGATTATTCAAAGGCCTGATGAATCTCCCTCTATGTTTCTAGAGAGAATTATGGAGGCAAGTAGGAGATATACTCCTTTCGATCCTCAGGCAGAGGATCAAAAGGCATCTGTCATGATGGCCTTTATTGGGCAAGCTGCCCTGGATATTAAAAGAAATTTACAATGCTTAGATGGATTACAAGATATGACTTTGAGAGATTTAGTCAGAGAAGCCAAGAAAATATACCTTAAGAGAGAAACTGAGGAAGAGAATGAAGCAAAGTGAGGATAAAAGAAACAAAAGACAGAATAAGGCGTTGACTAAGGTCCTGGTCACAACAACAAAAGGGCCAGAAATTAAGAAACAGGGAGACAGGAAGGGATACCTGGTCACATGCCAGAGGCCACCCCTGGCCTCAGATCAATGTACCTACTGTACAAAAAAAAGGACACTGGGCCAAAGAGTGCACTAGAGAGGGACAGCCACTCCAGTCAGCCATTCTGACTCTGGAGGATGACTATGAAAGTCGGGGCTCAGATCTCCTCCCCGAGTTCAGGGTAACTTTTGAAGTGGAGGGGACCCCAGTAATCTTTGAAGTGGATAAAGGGGCAATATACTCATCCCTAGTGTCACATTGGGCCCTCTATCAAATAAAAGGTCTCTAGTTCAAGGGCCTGATGACAGTAAATATCGGGCTTGGACAACTAAGAGGATCATGGACCTGGGGAAAGGAAAAATCCATCACTCCTTCCTAGTAATCCCAGAATTCCTAGCCCCATTGATGGGCAGAGATCTGCTCACCAAGTACCGGGCAAAAATAACTTTTAACCCTGAAGGCCCCCAAGTGGAATTTCTAAATCCTTCACTAAAAACTCCTATAGTCACAGCTCTAAATATGTCAACTCACTCACCTTGGTTCAAAGAACCTGCAGGTATTTCTGAAGTATCAAGAAGAGAGTTTTCCACTAACTGACTCACAGCAAAAAGAAATAACTAAATGGGTAAAAAAAGCCTGTCGAGTCCATCAATTGGTAAATGCTTACCCTTCCAAGCTTCCTGCAGGAAAGCACCTACGAGGAACCAGACCAGGACAATTCTGGGCAGTTGACTTTACTGAAATTAAGCCAGCAAGGTATGGACATAAATATCTTCTAGTCTTTGTAGATACATTTTTAGGATGGATTGAAGCCTTCCCCACTAAAAGAAAAAAAAAAAAGAAACAGTGCAAATGGTGGTCAAGCAGATCCTGAAAGACATTTTTCAAAGATACGGCCTGCCAAAGGTAATACGGTCTGATAATGCACCGGCGTTCGTGGCCCAAGTAAGTCAGGGGTTAGCCAGGAACCTGGGGATTCATTGGAAGTTTTATTGTGCTTACAGACCCTAGAGTTCAGGACAGGTAGAAAGAATGAATAGAACCATTAAAGAGACCTCAACAAAATTAAGCTTAGAGACCAGCATAAATGATTAGACTATGCTCATGCCTTATACAATGTTCCGTGCAAGAAATACGCCCTCTGTTTCTTTGAGTAACCACACCCCCTGTGAATATCTAGGGTGCCTCTCCTCCAGTAATGGACCAAAGCCCAACTCTAAGACCTAACGATCCCTTTCACACCCCCTTGCTTGACAGACTTAAGGCTCTTGAAAGATCTCAGTGATACCTGTGGAAAAAGCTGGCCACTGCCTACCAAACTGGGGAGGAGGGGACTCCACATCGATATCAAGTAAGAGATTCATGTACGTAAGATGATATCAGGTGTCATCCCTGGAACCCCACTGGAAAGGACCATACCAGGTGGTACTTATAACATCTACAGTGGTAAAGGTAGACGGAATCACTTCCTGGATCCTTGCCTCTCATCTCAAGCCTGCGCCCTGTCCACACTCTGGCTGGAAACTGGAAAAGACTGGTAACACTTTCAAATTGCATATTCACCATGTGGATAAGCCTATAGACTCATCCCTCGGCCACAAGTAGTCCTAACCCTCATCAGCCCGTTAAGCAGCGTTGGCTGATCACAAATTCTACTGGAAAAGAAGTATAATCTATCTCGCAAACAGCCCACTTAGGGACCTGGTGACCATCTCTCCACCCAGACATTTGTCAGCTGGCTATAGGTCTTTCCTAATGGGATATCCCTGATGAAGAGGATCCCACTAAAATTCCATTAAATCCCTTCCTTACCATAGATAATGGAAACAAACATTATGGATGTAGGGACACACGAGCCAGATGCAGGTTGGCTAGCCTAGATTACTGTGTTTACCCGGCCGACTGTCAAAGCCATAAACAGCCATGGCTGTGTGGGGGAAAAGCCGACTTCTTCTGTAAGTCATGGGGATGTGAGCATACAGGGGCTGCCTGATGGAACCCAAACTCCGCATTAAATTCAGTACACAGCATTGGCCATATTACGAATTAGAAAACAAAAACTGATGGCAACCAGAGGGGACTCTAGATCCTCAAATCCTGTGTGACCTTTTTAACATCTGCTGGTGCTCAAAAGGGTAAAAGGAGATTCCACTATGTAGAGGCCTTTTCCCTTCTTTGCTCACATCCTGAACTATGCTTATCCAATAGATCCTCACCTTCAGCCTTCTGCTCCAGAGTCTCTGCTGTCACTCCCACCTCAGCAACCTGATTTCTCCACTACAATTATTAGATCAAAAACCCATATCTCTGCTGGTTCTCAGACCATTGCCCCCTTGCTGACGTAGCAGGTACTGAGGTACCCCTCCACCCACTCACTCCTCTCTTCTCCTGTCAGTGCCCGCACCGGGTCCCACCAGGTCCTCTTACCAACTAACCCAAAGCTCAAACCAGCTGAGGAGAGCCCTCAGACCCATATCCAAGATGTAATGAAAATGGCCTTTAAAGTTGCTTTGTCATCACTTAAAACAGTTTACTAAGAATTTAAAGTCCCTAACATGTGTTTTGGGATACTCACAACCATCTTCTTCTTTGCTCTACCTGTTCTACTGCTCAAATATTTGTTGCTAGGAAAATTCCAAACCACTTTCCAATTATTTTTTTACATCTCTCTTTTCTCATTCTCAGATACTCTGAGCTGCTCTCAGCCCCACCTTCTCCGTCTTACCCCTCTCTACCAGGCCCACAGAAAAGTCTTTAACTGACCTTCTCCAGAAGTCTTCACCATGGCTGACTTTAGGACTTTCAGCAAAAGAGTCCCTATAAAAAAGTTCAATGTAGTTAAACTTCCTATTTTCATGTTGCCCTGTTCTACTTGGCCACTGGCTAAAAAAATTAGCACTCCTAATCAAGACACCCCCTTACTAGTTTTTCACAAAAATATGTGAACAAGGCCTCTGGCCTTGACATGGGGCTTCACAGAGATGGCTACATTTCTAAGTTAACGAAGTTAGCAACTGGGCTCCGTGGTAACAGCTGGCAATGGGAAAATAAGAAAGGGAAGAAAAAGCTCTTTCCCTCCCAGGTGTCCTTGAAAAGTTAACTTGCCCAGAACCGAGGAAAAAACAGAAACAAAACTGCTTTTTTCAACTTCTGCAGACTGTGAACTTCTGAGCCCCTTCCATTACATGTTGGGTACAAAATTCTGAAACTACCTAAACTTGGGTTTCAGAGGATTACTTGATTACAACAGAATCAATGCCCTCTGAATCTGGTTGCCACCAAATAGGACTGTTTCCCTGTCTTCAGTGCTATCTTAGGTGAGTTGCCTTGTCCGTCCCTACTACAGCATGATTCTATATACTTAAACATTGTTAATGTTTTCATGAAATGGTCAACAGATGTGATTAATTGTGTAATCGTGCAGATGTTTCCCAGAGTGCTCTATCACAATGCAGGTTCATTTGAAGATCAAATAGGGGGGCATTCAACCCGGTTCCACTGAAAATATATATCCCTCAACTTAGCCATCATATTAGGAATAGAAATTGCTGCACTGGTGGCCACGGGAACCACTGCCTTTGTCCATGGGACTCAACAAATGACCCAACAAATGACAGCAATAGACCAAAACTAAGATATTAGAAACCTCCATCAGAGCTTTGCATGAGTCTTTTACCTCTCTCCCTGAAGTTGTTTTTCAGACCACTCGAGGGTTGGACCTCCTTGTCATGAGAGAAGGGGCCTCTGTGCTGCATTGAGAGAAGAAAGTTGTTTGTATGCCGAGCATACTGGACTTGTAATAAAATCTAAGAGTAAATTAAAAAGATTCCTTGAAAAGCATCAAAGAGATAGAGAGGCCCAAAAAAGGTGGTTTAAGTCTTGGTTCACACAGTCTTCCTGGTTAACTACGTTTTTATCAACCCTGGCCGGTCCAATAATAATCCTCATATTATTGCTAACTATTAAACCCTGTTTTCTCAACCGTGTAATTTCTTTTCTCCAGGCTCAAATTGGACGAGTTAAACTTATGGTAATACCCCACTAGTATACATAGAATGTGACACCCCCCAATGATCATTTTTATGATTAAAAGTAGCCAGAAGAAGAACTGGGGAATAAAAGGTTAATAAAATAGGTACTTGTCACTTCCTGTTTTTCTGTATGCTTAACAAAACACTGTTGAAATCTTGAGAAATGCTTGCAAATCTTGTTCCCAGTATGTGCTGTCCCCAACTGCCCAACTGCAGAATGTGCTCCCTCACCCAGTTGCACGCAAATCGCCCACTCGCCCTGATCCATCAATAAACTTCCCTCCCTGCCCTCTCCAGGTAAAGTATATAAGCTCTACTTAAGCGATTCTCAGGGCTATCTGCTCTATTCAAGTGAGCTCTGAGAACCAGCATGCTGGACACTCAATAAACCCTTTGCTGTTGCATGAGATAGTCTGTTGGTGGTTTCCTCCTGCGAAGCTCGCCCGACATTTACTATAATGATTGAAAGTAGAAGAGAACATCCAGTCAAAAAGGGATTGTTGATAGAAATAGGAAGATAGTACGTTTAGGAAGAAGTGTGAGTATAGGATTTGGAACAAAAGTTCGTTAGCTACAGGGTTTCGGTTACAGAGTGATTGTTAAAGTCAGCACAGGTGAAGAGTCAGTCACAATGATGAACTTGGGAAAACATGAAGTAAAGCAGATATTAATAGAGACATTACAAAATAAGGCAAAGTATAAAGTGAGTGATAGGATTAGACATTTTGAACAGGGTTGAGTTTGAATACATAATTTAGGAAGAAACAAATATGTAGTCACCAATAGGATTGACATTTGAGAGCATTAGGCAAATTTCAGGTGGATGAATATTTCTGAGAATAATCTTGTGAATAGTTGATTATAAATCCACATACATGAACATGAATGAATTTAGGGAGTGTACATAAGACACATATATTTTATATTTAGAAAAATCTGGAGAGTACACACAGACAAAAAAAGTAGCAATATATGTCAATCAAAATTCATCATAAAATATATATCATCCACAGATCCAAAAATATTCATTTTACTGAACATGGATTTATGTATAATGTTGTTCAACTAGGAAGCTCACCCATTGTTTCAATATTCAGTACCAACAGGGTTTAGTAGGAGTGATCTCGTCTCACAATTTGTATCTGCCAAGTAAGCCAAATCACAAGAACAAACGTGTGGTACCAGGTAGGATTGTATATGTCCATATTAAAATACACATGCTGAATAGGCTACAGAGAAAGGGAGACAGGAATTCACATGTTTGTTAACTTTAAAAATACATGGAGAACTATTTCAACAAACAATTGACTAGATTTATAACTCCTACTCTGTATCATGCAGAAGGGAAGTCCAACTATACACCGTGCCTCCTCTGAACTACTTGTATTTCTATTCTGTTTGGGTTATTTTTCTCCATCATATTAGGATTAGTAGTCAGAGTCTGGTAGGGTATGGGTTAGTTTCAGGGATTCAGTATATTGAATGGAAAACAGGAAATTGAATCCAATGTGTATGCAAACATATGCTACAGAAAAATCTTTCCACTCTCATCCAGAACAATGCCTTGACATTACCTTCGCCTCAAGAAAAACACAATTAGAGGAGAAGAGTTAAAAAATTTGTGAATACCTATCTGGATTGGAAAATGCTCCCGATTTCACATCATTGGAGTTGGTAGAGGAGTTTCTAAAAGTAATGGACAGGGTAAACACTCCACAAACCTCGAGCTCTGCTGGCCTAAATATTTTTGAGGATCTGCCTCTGAGGTTGAGCACTTGAAATATATGCTGTTGTCAGGAGCTTTAGCTTACTTTGTAGTGAGACCATCAAAGCTGGGTCTGCATCTATGCGATCTGGATGACATGGTTACTTACTTTCCAATGAAATGAGGCAACAGTGCTGAATTCTCTCTTTGTAGGTAAACTGTGGCCTCTGAGGGCTAATTGTCTCTTCGTGTGGACTGTGAAGCCATTTGGCCATCCTCTAATTTTCGTGGTGTTTTTGCTGCTGCTCTGGGAGTTTGGTATTTGCTTCACAAAATATGAGTTCAAATGGGACACAGTACTGGAGGAATTCTGTCAGGTGTGGGGGGAAGGGTCTGGAGGAGAATGCACCAAACAGTATTTTATCCCACGTAGCTTGCCCCCTTGACAATAGCAACATGATTCAGAACATTGCCCTGAAACCTCTCCATATAACAAGATTCCTTTACATATAAGGGTCTGCTGGCTACACCATGTCAGTCACAAGCCATTTGGAATCCAATGGTAGATCCTCATGGCCCTACCACTGATGTTTTATCAAACACCTGCACACCACTGCTCTGGGCCACTACTCAGCAGGATCCAACTCACTGGCATCTCTGTTCTAAACCATTTTCATGAAACCCAGTAAATCAAGGTACTGTCTGGTATACTCATGATCAGCAATAAGACATCCAAAAGTTTTCCAGTGCCACCTGGTCATGGGAATTTCAAAAATTTCATGGTATTTATCTAACCATTTTTCAAAGATGAAGTTGGAGTCACTGTGGGTTTCAATTCATTCAGGAATCATTAAATGGTGAGGAAGCTCATTTCAATGAAAGCTCTAAAGAACTCTCACAGGCAAGGCTTCTGAAAGAGTGCCCAAAGAGGCCACATAAAGCCAGGCCCATTGAGGTCTACAAGGTGAGGCCCATGTGTGTTTTGACTCTCAACTCAGCCTGCCAAGTCTTTAATAATAAAATCATGTTATATCCTGGCGGAGATTCCCAGTGCTCTGTGGAAAGCCACCCTGGGCCTAGATCTCAGTTTCCAATGGCGAGTCTCATGCATGGCCTACTAAAATTCCAACAAAATTCATGGCAATATTTCTCTGACTTTAGTTCCACAACTCAGTCTCTAAGGGGAATCACACCAGAGTTCAAGCCCAGGTGGACACAGTCATTTTTTCCAACCGACACACAAATGACCAAAATTATAACCAAAACACCTCCACATGACACTAATCCTCTTCCATGTACAGACTCATCCTCACCTCTGGCGAAGGTTTCTATGAGGGGCGCAGCCAAAGACAGTTTCCAAAATAAGCTCGCTTGCCCCTCATTTGCCTAAAGTCAGGGTGGCCTGGACACCCTTCCTGTGAACCAGGAGTGACAAAATAAGCATGCCTTTAATACTGCTCTGTTTCTCCAATTTGAGCCCTACTGATTTTCAGATATAGATTCTTTATTTCATTTGGAGTCATGTGAAAACCCAAGCACCACTGCAGGGCTTGGAAGAACTCATTTCATCCAAAGAATCCCTATTCTCACTTGATAGAGGTCATGAACCTAACAGAGGAAGGCAAGTGACTTCATCCACAATGACTGATCTTTTTGCAATTATGGTTTTGGATGGACACAAGCGATCATTCTTTAGATCCATCAGGAGCTGAGAATCTAAGTCACAGCCACACATAAGACCAAAAGGCTAATTCAGCCACATCCCTTACCAAAGCAATTAAACAAAGAGCCACAGATGATGCCCATTCATTTCCATTTCAAAACTGTTTTCCTCAGGCTTCACAGAGGGGTGGCCTGAGGCAAAGGCCTTCCAGACATTCAGGGCAACAGAAAAATAGTTAAGCAAAAGATCCAAAGTAGGGTCTCTCCTCTGAGACTTTCCTGGTCACACTGATATTTGACATTCAGGGCAACAGAACAATAGTTAAGCAAAAGATCCAAAGTAGGGTCTCTCCACTGAGACTTTCCTGGTCACACTGATATCTGAGTTTTCTGAGAATCTCGCCATTCTCTTAAGCTATCCAGTACATGGCCATGTCACAGGGCTTGGAGGTGGTACATATCTTGGAAACAAAACCATGAGCCAATTCTGGAGAATGGCCAGAATTCAGGAAGAAAACAGGAACTTAGGTAGATAGCAGGTGTTGCCCATGGATAAGACAGGTTGCATTCCATTCATTAATTGGCCAGGATGAATTATGGGAAGATTTATACTAGACTAGACATATATTAATGCATTATCTTTTCAAATGTCTACAACAACGGACACAGTGAAATACACAGACATAGGAACACTAGTCTGGTCAAACGACTTACTAGAAATAGTCCACTGCAAACGAAAAAACCGACTTTCCTACCTATTCTCAGAACATGAGACAGAACCACAAACATACACCCACTCCCACAAAGGCACCTCCTTCCCTCAAGTAGGTCTGTGACTATCCAAAGTGTTCTCTGACTTGTGGGCCATACTATCTTCTCCCAAAATGGCCTGTCCTCTATCAGATCTGGTTTCCTTGGCCAACTCTGTGAAGGTGTCAAGAAAAAGTGGTGAGCCACTACCTGCTTTCTCAGGAAAGGTCCCTCTTCAGAGCTCTCCTCCATTTGTCCTTCCTCACATCAGTAGGTACCAAAAAAGACTGACTCTTTCCTTGTTAAATCCAACCAAGTGAGCCCACTGATACTGGGACTGGGACTGCTTCTGGGTGCCTGACTTCTTGGATACCAAGTTCAGAGAGTTCCATCACCAAGGAAATGAGGTATGTCACTTTCTTTGGAACTGAATGAGGTCACTGCCTTGGCAAACACTTTGTCCTAAGAGTTGCTTCCAAGGGTCCCATGAGATGGAGCCGGCCTCTACTTCTTGTGACACTTTCACTAGTTAGAATGGTATATCAACCAGAGGAACCTGGGAACAGCTCTTCACCCAGGGCTGGTATTGTCCATCTTCTCTACAATAAGAAGAGAGAGGCTGATTCAGACACATCCCTTCATCCTGACCAGGTTGTTTGCCATGGAAGATGACTTTTGCTCTCTCAGGTCCTTTATACCTGCCTAAATCTTCTCCAGGTATCATTTCTGAATGGACCTTTGAGGTTCTCGCAGGTGGAAGGTACCCTAATTTCCTGTATTGTAAGAACAACTCTTTCCCTGCTCTTCTGTAAAATGAGATTGAGGGAACAGTGTATGTTTCGGGTTAATAACAGGTTCAATTTCAGTTAGGAATCATTCTGTGCGATGAATAATGGTATTGGGTACCTACGATATTTATAAGAATATAGAGTTGAAATAAATGTACAAAAACAGAAATCTAAGTAAGATTTGAAGGCCAGAAATCATTCGGCCCTTGACTGGGATACTTAGCTTTTAATTATGTTCTGCAAATATGTCTCAGATAATTCAATAATAAATGGCATAGGACCTTGTACCTTGGATGATTGAATGTAGAAGAGAACATCCAGTCAAAAAGGGATAGTAGGTAGGATTAAGAAGATAGTCAGTAGGTTTAGGAAGAAGAGTGAGTATAGGATTTGTATCAAAAGTTCTTTCCTAATAGGGTTTTGGTTAGAGGGTGAATGTTAATGTCAGCACATATGAAGAGTGAGTCACTATGATGAGCTTGGGAAAATATGTAGAAAAGCAGATATCAATAGAGACATTATGAAATCATGCAAAGTATAAAATGAGTGATAGGATTAGACATTTTCTACAAGGTTGAGTTTCAATATATAATCTTATGAAGAAACAAATATGTCGTCACCAATAGGATTGACATTTGAGAGCATTAGGCAACCTGGACATGGATGTTTTAGTAATCCATGTACAATTTCCCTTTTGGCTTCGGTACAGTCTTAAGTGTGACCTTCACATTTTTAGTTCCAAATATTACTGTGATAAAATGTTTATGTAGATCAGGTGACATGAGTATTTCTACCACCTTTTCTGGGAGCAATATATTGAAGACATAAAATTAGTTTTGGGGGTACAAAGAGGTGTACCCTGTGTCTATGAATATAGAGATAAAGCATGAATAGACCATAATGTGAATAAATAATATAAGTTGTTCCAAATTTAAATTATGTATTGAACTGATATCTGAAAAATTACAGGAAATCTTATATTGATATACAATCATTCATTCCAACCAATTATACATGAAATGGTAATATTAGTGTTTTGGTTTATCATGAAGAGTGTGTGAGTTTTGCTTCAATAGTGATTATGGAAATTGAAAATAATGTGTTTGGAAAGAATTCTCATGAAAAGACCAGTCAAGAAACCCTGACAATACATGTGTTCTGAAGCAAGAAGTGATTAAAGTTGAAACAAATGCCTATAAATTTGTGAACTTGTGGATGAAATGTATATCCTATGATGTGCAAACCCTGAAGAAATAGTAATGTACCAGTGTTGAATACAAATGAACGTCAAATTACATATCATGTGCCATAGGAATCTACTTGCATTGATGTTAGACTGGGTTAGTTACTGTAGAATTATTAGGATTTGTATGCACCATTCACTGAAGTTAGTTTTCAGTACTAGGAAACAAACATGTATTTCAGTTAAATGAATATGTCTGAGAATAATCTTGTGAAAAGTTGATTATAAATCCAAGTACATGAACATGAATGAATTAAGAGAGTGTATATAAGACACATATTTCATATTTTGAAAAATCTACAGAGTGTATGTATATATACAAAAAAAACACAAATAGACATTAAAAAGTAGCAATATATATGCCAAACAAAATTCATCATTAAATATATATCATCCACAGATGCAAAAATATTTATTTTACTGAACATGAGCTTATGTATAATGTTGTTCTACTAGGAAGCTTGTAGGTTGAATTTTCAGTTCCAACAGCGTTTAAGAGGAGTGAACTCTTCTCACAATTTGTATCTGCCAAGTCAGCCACCTCCCAAAAATGTACATGTGATACCTGGTAGGATTCTATATATGTATATAAATATACATGGGTGAAATGACTACAGAGAATTGGAAACAAGAATTCACATATCTGTTAACTTTAAAAACACATGGAGAACTATTTCAATTAAAAATTGACTAGATTTATAACTCCTACCTTATATAGTGCAAAAGGCAAGTCCAAATATACAACATGCCTCCTCTGAACTGCTTGTATTTATATTTGTTTGGGTTATTTTTCTCCTTTTTATTAGGTTGAGTAGTCTGAGCCTAATAGGTTCGGGTTAGTGTCAGGGATTCACTATTTCAATAGGAAAATTGAAAAATGAATCCAATGTGTATGCAAATATGTGCTGCATAAATATCCTTCCACTCTCATCCAGAGCAATGCCTTGTCAATACCTTTGCCCCAATTAAGACACAATTGGAGGAGAAGAGTTAGAAAATCAGTGAATACATATCTGGAATGGAAATGCTCAGGAGTTCACAATCTTGGAGGTGGTAGAGGAGTTTCCAAAAGTAAGGGACTGGGTTAACACTCCACAAACATGGAGCTCTTCTGGCCTAAAAACTTTTTGAGAAAATTTCTGTGAGGTTGGGCACTTGAAAAATATGTTGTTGTCAGGAGATTTGACTTCTTTGTGTGAGACCATCAAATCTGGGTCTGCATTTATGTGACCTGGAGGACATGGGTTCTTATATTCCAATAAAGATGAGCAGCAGTGCTGCATTATCTCTTTGTAGGTAAACTGTGACCACTGGGGACTAAGTTTCTCCCCATGTGGACTGTGAAGCCATTTGGTCCTGGTCCACTTTTTGTCGTGTTTTTGCTACTGCACTCGGAGTTTGGTATTTGCTTCATGACATACAAGGAGGTAAACTGGGACACAATGCTGGAGGGAGTTCTGTCACGTGTGGTGTGCCAGGGTATGCAGGAGAATGCACCAACCAGGCTTCTATCCCTCATAGCTTGCCCCATTGCCCCCTTGTCCATATCAACCTAATTCTCAACATTGCCCTGAAACCTCTCCATATAACAAGATGCCTTTACATATAAGGGTCTGCTGGCTGCACCATGTAAGTAACATGCCATTTGGAATACAATGGTAGATCCTCATGACCCTACCACTGGTGATTTATCACACACCTGCCCAAAACTGCTCTAGGCCCACTACTCAGCAGGCTCTAACTTACTGGCATCTCTGTACTACACCATTTTCATGAAACCCAGTCAATCAAGGCACTGTCTGGTATACTCTTGATCAGCAATAGGACATCCAAAGGTTCTCCAGTGCCACCTGGTCATGGGAATTTCAAAATTTTCATGGTATTTATCTAGCCATTTTTCAAGGATGAAGTTGGAGGCACTGTGGCTTTCCATTCATTCAGTAACCATTAAATGTTGAGGAAGCTCAATTCAATAAAAGCTCTGGAGAACTCTCACAGGCAAGGCTTCTGAAAGAGTGCCAAAATGGTCACATGATGCCAGGCCCATTAAAGTCTACAATGTGAGGCCTATGTATTTTTCGACTCTCAAATATGGCTGCCATGTCTTTGAGAATAAAATCATGTGATATCCTGGCAGAGATTCCCAGTGCTCTGTGGAAAGCCACCCTGGCCCCAGATCTCAGTTTACAAGGGCGACTCACATGCGTGGCCTCCTAAAATCCAAACAAAATTCATGGCAATACTTCTCTGAGTTCAGTTTCACAACTCAGTCTCTAAGGGGAATCACACCAAAGTTCAAGCCCAAGTGGACCCAGTCATTTCTTCCAACCACCAAACAAATGGCCAAAATTAAAACCAAAACATTCCCACATGGCCCTCATCTTCTTCCATATAGTCACTCATCGTAACCTCTGGCTGGAGTTTTCCATCAGGGGCACAGCCCAAGACTGTGTCCAAAAAAAGCTCACTTGCCCCTCATTTGCCTAAAGTCAGGGTGGCCTTGACAGCCCTCCTGTGAACCAGAAGTGATCAAATAAGCCTGCCGTTAATACTGCTCTGTTTCTACAATTTGAGGCCTACTGACTTTCAGGTATAGATTCTATATGTGATTTGGAGTCATGCGAAAACCCAAGCACCTCATCAGGGCTTTGAAGAACTCATTTGACCCAAAGAATCCCTATTCACACTTGATGGAGGTCAGGAACCTAACAGAGGAAGACGAGAGACTTCATCCACAATGACTGATTTTTTGCCATTATAGTTTTGGACGCACACATGGGATCATTCTTTATATCCATCATGTGCTGAGAATCTAAATCACAGCCACAAAGAAGGCCAAGAGGCTAATTCAGCCACATCCATTTCCAAAGCAATTAAGCAAAGAGCCACAGGTGATGCCTATTCATTTCCATTTCAAAACTATATTCTTCAGGCTTCACAACGGGGTGCCCTGAAGCAAAGACCTTCCAGATATTCAGTGTAACAAAACAGTACTTAAGCAAAAGGTCCAAAGCAGGGTCTCTCCACTGAGAGTTTCTTGGTCACACTGATATCTGAGTTTTCTGAGATGCTCGCCATTCTTTTCAGCTATCCAGTACATGACCATGTCACAGAGCTTGGAGGTGGTACATATCGTGGACACAAAACCATGAGCCTATTCTGGAGACTGGCCAGAATACAGGAAGAAAACATTAACTTGGGAAGATAGCAGGTGTTTCCCTTCGATAAGACAAGCTGCAGTTCATTCATATATTGGGCAGGATGAATTTTGGGAATATTTATACTTTAAAGGACACATTCATTAATGCATTTTCTTTTCTAATGTTTACAACAACGGACACAGTGGAATACACAGACATGGAAATACTTGCCTTGTCAAACGACTTACTAGAACAGTCCACTGAAAACCAAAAACAAAAAAAAAACAACAAAAAAAAAACGCCTTTCCTACCTATTCTCAGAACATGAGACAGAACCACAAAGCCATACCCACTCCCACAAAGGCAGCTCCTTCCCCCAAGTATGTCTGTGATTAGAAGGAGTGTCCTATGACTGGTGAGCCATACTATGTTCTCCCAAAATGGCCTGTCCTCTTTCAGATCTGGTTTCCATGGCCAACTCTGTGAAGTTGTCAGGAAAAAGTGGTGAGCCACTACCTGCTTTCTCAGGAAAGGTCCCTCTTCAGAGCTCTTCTGGCATTTGGCCATCCTCACATCAGTAGGTACCAAGAAAGATTGATTTTGTCCTTGGAAAATCCAAACAAGCGAGTCCACTGGGACTGGAACTGGGACTGCCTCTGGGTGCCTGGCTTCTTGGATACCAAGTTCAGAGAGTTCCATCACCAAATAATGAGGTATGTCACTTTCTTTGGAACTGAATGAGGTCACTGCCTTGGCAACCACTTTTCCCTAACAGTTGCTTCCAAGGGTCCCATGAAATGGAGCCGGCCCCTACTTCCTGTGACACTTTCACAAGTTAGAATGAAATATCAACGATAGGCACCCAGGAACAGCTCTACACACAGGTCTGGTTTTGTCAGTCTTCTCTACAATAAGAAGAGAGAGGCTGATTAAGACACATCCCTTCATCCTGACCAGGTGTTTTGCCATGGAAGATGAGTTTTGCTCACTCAGGTCCTTTATACCTGCCTACAACTTGTCCAGGTATCATTTCTGCATGGACCTTTGAGGTTCTCAGCAGGTGGACTGTCCCCTTCTTTCCTGTATTGTAAGAACAACTCTATCCCTGCTCTTCTGTAAAATGAGATTGAGGGAACAGTGTATGTTTCGGGTTAATAACAGGTTCGATTTGTGTTAGGAATCATTCTGTGTGATGAATAATAGTGTTGGGGACCTTCGATATTTACAAGAATATGGAGGTTAAATATAAGTATGAGAACAGAAATCTAGGTATGATTTGAAGCCCAGAAGGGCATTGAGCCCTTGATTGGGATAATTAGCTTTGAATTATGTTCTGCAAAGATGTCTCAGTTAATTCAATACACAATGGCATAGGACTTTGTACCTTGGATGATTGAATGTAGAAGAGAACATCCAGTCAAAAAGGGATAGTCAGTAAGATTATGAAGCTAGTCGGTAGGTTTAGGAAGAAGAGTGAGTATTTGATTTGGACAAAAGTTCTTTAACAATAGGGTTTCGGTTAGAGAGTGAATGTAAATGTCAGCACATATGAAGAGTCAGTCACTATGATGAGCTGGGAAAAAATGTAGAAAAGCAGATATCAATAGAGACATTATGAAATCAGGCAAAGTATAAAGTGAGTGATAGGATTAGACATTTTCAACAGGGTTGAGTTTGAATACATAATCTTTGGAAGAAAAAAATATGTAGTCACCAATAGGATTGACAGTTAAGAGCATTAGGCAACCTGGACATAGATGTTTTTAGTAATCCATGTTCACTTTTCATTTAGTCCTTCGTGCAATCATAACCGTGACCATTACATTATTTGTCCAGAATATTACTGTGAAAAAATGTATATGTAGATCAGGTGACATGAGTATTTCGTCCACCATTTCTGGAAACAATATATTGAAGACGTAAAATTAGTATTGGGGGTACAAAGAGGTGCACCCTGTGTCTATGAATATAGAGATAAAGCATGAATAGACAATACTGTGAATAAATAATATAACTTGTTCCAACATTAAATAATGGATTGAACTGATATCTGGAAAATTACAGGAAATCTTATATTGATATACAATCATTCATTCCCACCATTTATACATCTAATGGTAATATTAGTGTTTTGGTTTATCATGAACAGTGTGTGAGTTTTGCTTCAAAAGTGATTATGGAAATTGAAAATAATATGTTTGGAAAGAAGTCTCATGAAAAGACCAGTCAGGAAACCTGGAGGAATGCATATATTGTAAAGCAGGAAGCGATTGAAATTCAATCAAATGTCTATAAATTTGCTAATTTGTGGATGAAATATATATCCTATGATGTGCATAAACTCATGAAATAGTAATGTACCATTGTTGAATAAAAATGAACGTCAAAATACACATCATGTCCCATTGGAATCTACTGGCATTGATTTTAAACTGTAGAAATATTAGGATTCTCGTGCATTATTCACCGAATTTAGTTATCTCTTTTTTTAAATTTTTATATATGGTTGTTCAAAACATTACATAGTTCTTGATAAATAATATTTCACACTTTGACTTATGTGGGTTATGAACTCCCATTTTTGCCCCATATACAGATTGCAGAATCACATCAGTTACACATCCATTGATTCATATATTGCCATACTAGTGTCTGTTGTATTCTGCTGCCTTTCCTATCCTCTACTATCCCCCCTCCCCTCCAGTCTCCTCCCCTCTTCTCTCTCTACCCCCTATACAGTAATAAATTTCTCCTCCTTGTATTATTTTTCCCTTTCCCCTCACTTCCTCTTGTATGTAATTTTGTATAACCCTGAGGTTCTCCTTCCATTTTCATGCAGTTTCCCTTCTCTCTCCCTTTCCCTTCCACCTCTCATCCCTGTTTAATGTTAATCTTCTTCTCATGCTCCTCGTCCCTACTCTGTTCTTAGTTACTCTCCTTATATCAAAGAAGACATTTGGCATTTGTTTTTTTAGGGATTGGCTAGCTTCACTTAGCATAATCTGTTCTAATGCCATCCATTTCCCTGCAAATTCTATGATTCTGTCATTTTTTAATGCCGAGTAATACTCCATTGTGTATAAATGCCACATTTTTTTCATTCATTCTTCTATTGAAGGGCATCTAGGTTGGTTCCACAGTCTTGCCTTTGTGAATTGTGCTGCTATGAACATCGATGTAGCAGTGTCCCTGTAGCATGCTCTTTTTAGGTCTTTAGGTTTTAGACCGAGAAGGGGAATAACTGGGTCAAATGGTGGTTCCGTTCCCAGCTTTCCAAGAAATCTCCATACTGCTTTCCCATTTGCCTGCACCAATTTGCAGTCCCACCAGAAATATACAAGTGTACCTGTTTCCCCAGATCCTCGCCAGCACTTGTTATTGTTTGACTTCATAATGGCTGCCAATCTTACTGGAGTGAGATGGTATCTTAGGGTGGTTTTGATTCACATTTCTCTGACTGCTGGAGATGGTGACCATTTTTTCATGTACTTGTTGATTGATTGTATGTCCTCCTCTGAGAAGTGTCTGTTCAGGTTCTTGGCCCATTTGTTGTTTGGGTTATTTGTTTTCTTATTGACTAATTTTTTGAGTTCTTTGTATACTCTGGATATTAGTGCTGTATCTGAAGTGTTAGGAGGAAAGATTTGTTCCCAGGATGTGGGCTCCCTATTTTCCTCTCTTACTGTTTCTTTTGCTGAGAAAAAACCTTTTTAGTTTGAGTAAGTCCCATGTGTTGATTCTAGTTATTAACGCTTGTGCTATGGGTGTCCTATTGAGGAATTTGGAGGCGACCCCACAGTATGTAGATCGTAGCCAACTTTGTCTTCTATCAGACACCATGTCTCTGATTTGATATCAAGCTCCTTGATCCATTTTGAGTTAACTTTTGTGCATGGCGAGAGAAAGGGATTCAGTTTCTTTTTGTTACATATGGATTTCCAGGTTTCCCAGCACCATTTGTTGAAGATGCTATCATTCATCCATTGCATGCTTTTAGCCCCTTTATCAAATGTAAGATAGTTGTATTTTTTGGATTGGTTTCTGTGTCCTTTATTCTGTACCATTGGTCCACCCACCTGTTTTGGTACCAGTACCATGCTATTTTTGTTACTATTGTTCTGCAGTATAGTTTGAAGTCTCGTATCGCTATACCGACTGATTCACACTTCCTGCTTAGTGTTGTTTTTGCTATTCTGGGTCTTTTATTTTTCCATATGAATTTCATGATTGCTTTCTCTATTTCTACAAGAAATGCCGTTGGGTTTTGATTGGCATTGCATTAAACCTATAGAGAACTTTTAGTAATATCGCCATTTTGATGATGTTAGTTATGTCTATCTATGAACAGGGTACATTTTTACATCTTCTAATATCTTCCTCTATTTTTCTCTTTAGGTTTCTGTAGTTTTCCTTGTATAAAACTTGCACCTCTTTTGTTAGGTTGATTCCCAATTATTTTTTTTTTAGTATATTGTGAATGGAGTGGTTGTCCTCATTTCCGTTTCAGAGGATTTGTCACTGATATTCAGGAATGTCTTTGATTTATGAGTGTTGATTTTATATCCTGCCACTTTGCTGAATTCATTTATTTGCTCTATTAGTTTCTTTGTAGGCCCTTTTGGGTCTGCTAGTAATAGAATCATGTCATCTGCAATAGTGATAATTTAAGTTCTTCTTTTCCTATTTATATGCCTTTAATTTCTTTCATCTCTCAAATTGCTCTGGCCAGTGTTTCGAGAACTATGTTGAACAGAAGTGGTGAAAGAGGGCATACCTGTCTTGTTCCAGATTTTAGGGGGAATGCCTTCAATTTTTCTCCATTCAGAAGTATGCTAGCCTGAGACTTAGCATAGATTGCTTTTACAATATTGAGGTATGTTCCTGTTATACCTAGTTTTTCTAGAATTTTGAACATAAAGGGATGCTGTACTTTGTCGAAAGCTTTTTCTGCATCTATCGAGATGATCATATGGTTCTTATTTTTAAGTCTATTGATGTGATGAATAACATTTATTGATTTCTGTATATTGAACCAGCCTTGCATCCCACGGATGAATCCTACTTGATCATGGTGCACAATTTTTTTGATATGCTTTTGTATCTGATTTGCCAGAATTTAATTGAGGATTTTTGCCTCTAGGCTCATTAGAGATATTGGTCTGTAGTTTTCATTCTTTGAAGTGTCTTTGTCTGGTGTAGGAATCAGAGTGATGTTGACCTCATAGAATGAATTTGGAAGTTCTCCCTCTTTTTCAATTTCCTGAAATAGCTTGAAAAGTATTGGTATTAGTTCCCCTTTAAAGGTTTTGTAAAACTCTGCTGTATACCCATCAGGTCCTGGGCTTTTCTTACTTGGTAGTGTTTTGATGTTTTTTTCTATTTCCTCAATTGATATTGGTCTGTTTAGGTTGTCTATATCCTCCTGACTCAATCTGGGCAGATCATATGACTTAAGAAATTTATCGATGCCTTCACTGTCTTCTATTTTATTAGAGTACAAAGATTCAAAATAATTTCGGATTATCTTCTGTATATCTGAAATATTTGTTATGATATTGTCTTTTTCATCCTGTATGCTAGTAATTTGAGTTCTCTCTCTTTTTGTCTTCGTTAGCATGGCTAAGGGTCTGTAGATTTTTTTTATTTTTTCAAAGAACCAAATGGGTTGATGTGTCTGCTGTGCTTGCAGGCCGCTTGTCCTGTTCCGCGGTCAGTTGCAGGTCTGCCTACCTTGCGGGAGCGGGTGGTGGCTCTGCTTTGGCCCTACTGCAATTGGGGTGTCATGACTACCATGCTGGCAGATCGCTGGGCCTGTTCCGGGTGCGGGCAAAGACTCTGCTCTGCCCCTACTCCAATTGGGTTGACGTGACTACCACGCCGGTGGGCCGTTGTGCTTGTACTGGGCGCGGGAAAAAGCTCTGCTCTGCCACTACTCCAATTGGGGTGTCATGTCTACCATGGTGGCAGGCCGCTGGGCCTGTTCCGAAGGTCAGTCACAGGTCTGCTTTTGTGGCGGGCGCGGGGGGCGGCCTGCTTGGCCCCTACTACAATTTGGGTGACGTGACTACCACACCAGCTGGTGGCTGGGCCTGATCCGGGCGCAGGCAGTGGCACTGCTCTTTCCCTACTCCATTTGGGGTGACGTGGGTACCACGCCTGCGGGCCTGATGAATCTTCCTCTATGTTTCTAGAGAGAATTACGGAGGCATATAGGAGATATACTCCTTTCGATCCTCATGAAGAGGATCAAAAATCATCTGTCACAATGGCCTTTATTGGGCATGCTGCCTTGGATATTTAAAGAAAGTTACAATGCTTAGATGGATTACAAGATATGACTTTGAGACATTTAGTCAGAGAAGCCGAGAAAGTATACTATAAGAGAGAAACTGAGGAAGAGAAGGGAGCAAAATGAGGATAAAAGAAACAAAAGACAGACTAAGGAGTTGACTAAGGTCCCGGTCACAATAACAAAAAGGCCAGAAATTAAGAAACAGGGAGACAGGAAGGGATACCTGGTCCCACGCCAGAGGCCACCCCTGACCTCAGATCAATGTGCCTACTGTAAAGAAAGAGGACACTGGGTTCAAGAGTGCCCTAGAAAGAGGCAGCCACGCCAGCCAGCCATTCTGACTCTTCAGCATGACTACGAAAGTCGGGGCTCAGATCCCCTCCCTGAGCTCAGCGTATCTTTTGAAGTGGAGGAGACACCAGTAAACTTTGAAGTGGATACAGGGGCAATAAACTCAGCCCTTAAGGCCCCATTGGGCCCTCTATCAAATAAAAGGCCTCTAGTTCAAGGGGCTAATGGCAGTAAATATCGGACTTGTATAACTAAGAGGATCATGGACCTGGGGAAAGGAAAAATCCATCACTCCTTTTTAGTAATCCCAGAATGCCTGGCAGACTTTTGCTGTACGTCATGGGGATGTGAGCATACAGGGGCTGCCTGATGGAACACAAACTCCTCATCAAATTCAGTACACAGCATTGGCCATATTACCAATTAGATAACCAAAACCGATGGCCCCCAGAAGGGTCTCTTGATCCTCAAATTCTGCGTGACCATTTTTTTTAAAGAGAGAGGTGAGAGAGAGAGAGACAGAGAGAATTTTTAATATTTATTTTTTAGTTTTTTGCTGGACACGACATCTTTGTTTGTATGTGGTGCTGAGGATCGAACCCGGGCCGCACGCATGCCAAGCGAGCGTGCTACAATTGAGCCACATCCCCAGCCCTGTGTGACCTTTTTAACTTCTGCAAGTGCTCAAAAGGGTGAAAGGAGATTCCCCTATGGGCATGCCTTTTCCATCCTTCACTCATATCCTGAACTATGCTTATCCAATCAATCCTCACCTTCAGCCTTGTGCTCCAGAGTCTCTGCTGTCACTCTCACCTCAGCAACCTGATTTCTCCCCTCCAATTATTAGATCAAAAACCCAAATCTCTGCTGGTTCTCAGACCATCGCCATCTTGCTGAAGTAGCAGGTACTCAGGTTCCCATCCACCGACTCACTCCTCTCTTCTCCTGTCCGTGCCCGCCCCGGGTCCCACCAGGTCCTCTTACCAGCTAACACAAAGCTGAAACTAGCTGAGGAGAGCCCTCAGACTCCTATCAAAGATGTAATGAAAATGGCCTTTAAAGTTGCTTTGTCATCACTGAAAACAGTTTACTAAAAATTTAAAGTCCCTCACATGCATTTTGGGATACTCACTCTTGTCTTCCCCTCTGCTCTACCTGTTGTACAGCTCAAGTATTTGTTGCTAGGAAAATCCCAAACCACTTTCCCATTATTCTTTTACATCTCTCGTTCCTTATTCTCAGATCCTCGGAGCTGCTGTCAGCCCCACCTTCCCTGTCTTCCCCTTCTGTACCAGGCCTACAGAAAATTCTTAACTGACTTTCTACAGAAGTCTTCACCATGGCTGACTTTAGGACTTTCAGCAAAAGAGTCCCTATAAAAGAGTTCAATGTAGATAAACTTCCTCTTTTAGTGTTGCCTTGTTCTACTTGGCCACTGGCTAAAAAAATAAGCACTTCTATGCTAGACACCCCATTACTTGTTTTCCACAAAATATATGAACAAGGCCTCTGGCCATGAGCTGGGGCTTTACAGAGATGGCTATATTTCTAAGATAAAGAAGTTATCATCAGGGCTCCATGGTAACAGCTGTCAGGGGCGAAAAATAAGAAAGGTAGGAAAAAGCTCTTTCCCTCCCAGGTGTCCTTGAAAAGTTAACTTGCCCAGAACTGAGGTAAAAACAGAAACAACAACGGCTTTTTTGAACTTCTGAAGACTGTGAACTTCTGAGCCTCTTCCCTTACATGTTGGGTACAAAATTCTGAAACTACCTAAACTTGAGTTTCAGGAGAATAATTGATTACAACAGAAGCAATGCCCTCTGAATCTGGTTGCAACCAAATAGGACGGTTTCCCTGTCTTCGTTGCTATCTTAGGTGCCTTGCCTTGTCCGTCCCTACAACAGCATAATTGTATATAATTAAACATTGTTTATGTTTTAAAGAAATTGTCAACAGATGTGATTAATTGTGTAATGGTGCAGATGTTTCCCAGAGTGCTCTGTCATGATGCAGGTTCATTTGAAAATGAAATAGAGGGGCATACAACCCGTTTCCACTGGGAACATATATCCCTCACTTTAGCCATCCTATTCGGAATAGGAGTTGCTTCAGGGGTGGGCACAGGAACCACTGCCCTCGTCCATGGGACACAACAAATGACCCAATTAGAAGAAGCAATAGACCAAAACTAAGATATTAGATACCTCCATCAGAGCTTTGCATGAATTTTTAACCTCTCTCTCTGAAGTTGTTTTACAGAACAGGCGAATGACACAAAACACACACACACACACAGAAAAAAAAAATAGCAAAATATATGTCAATCAAAATTTTCATAAAATATATATCATAAAAAGATCCAAAAATATTCATTTTACTGAACATGGATTTATGTATAATGTTGTTCAACTAGCAAGCTCACCCATTGGTTGAATATTCAGTTCCAACACGGTTAAGTAGGAGTGATCTCTTCTCACAATTTGTATCTGCCAACTCATCCACCTCACAAGAATGTATGTGTGGTACCAGGTATGATTCTATATATCCATATAAAAATATATGTGCTGAATAGGCTACAGAGAAAGGGAGACAGGAATTCACAATTTTTTAACTTTAAAAACACATGGAGAACTATTTCAACAAAAAATTGACTAGATTTAACTCCTACTCTGTATCATGCAAAAGGCAAGTCCAAATATACACCATGCCTCCTCTAAACTGCTTGTATTTCTATTCATGGCAATACTTCTCTGAGTTCAGTTCCAGAACGCAGTCTTTAAGGGAAATCCCAACAGAGTTGAAGCCCAGGTGGACCAAGATATTTCTTACAACCACCACACAAATGACCACAATTAAAAACAAAACACTCAAACATGGTCCTCATCTTCTTCCATATAGTCACTCATCGTAACCTCTGTCTGGAGGTTTCCATGAAGGGCTCACCCAAAGACAGTGTCCAAATAAACTCCCTTGCCCCTCATTTGCCTAAAGTCATGTTGGCCTGGACACCCTTTCTGTGAACCAGGAGTGATCAAATAAGCCTCCCGTTAATACTGCTCTGTTTCCCCAATTTGAGGCCTACTGACTTTCAAGTATAGATTCTTTATGTGATTTGGAGTCATACGAAAACCTAAGCACCTCTGCAGTGATTTGAAGAACTCATTTGACCCAAGGAATACCTATTCTCACTTGATGGAGGTCAGGAACCTAACAGAGGAAGACGAGAGACTTCATCCACAATGACTGATCTTTTGGCAATTATGGTTTTGGATGCACACATGGGATCATTTTTAGATCCATCAGCTGCTGAGAATCAAAATCACAGCCACATACAAGGCCAAGAGTCTAATTAAGACACATCCCTTTCCAAAGCAACTAAGAAAGAGCCACAAGTGATGCCCATTCATTTCCATTTGAAAACTGTTTCCTTCAGGCTTCACAAAGGGGTGGCCTGAGGCAAAGACCTTCCTGATATTCAGGGCAACAGAACAATAGGTAAGCAAAAGGCCAAAAGCAGGGTATATCCACTGAGACTTTCCTGGTCACACTGATATCTGAGTTTTCTGAGATGCTGGCCATTCCCTTCAGCTATCCTGTACATGGCCATGTCACAGACCTTGGAGTTGTTGCATATCTTGGACAGAAAACCATGAGCCTATTCTGGAGAGTGGCCAGAATTCAGAAGAAAACAGGGACTTAGGAAGGTAATAGGTATTGCTCATCCATAAGGCAAGCCGCACTCCATTCATAAATTAGGCAGGATACATAATGGGAAGCTTTCTACTAGACAGGACACATCCATTGTTGCATTCTCTTTTCTCATGTCTACAACCACGGACACAGAGGGATACACAGACATAGAAACACTCATTTTGTCAAACGACTTACTAGAAACAGTTCACTCCAAATCAAACAAACCGCCTTCCCTACCTATTCTCAGAATATGAGACAAAACAACAAACCCACACTCACAAAGGCACCTCCTTCCCTCAAGTAGGTCTGTGACTCTCCGGAGTTAACTCTGACTGGTGGGCCATATTATGTTCCCCCAAAATGGCGTGTCCTCTATCAGATCTGCTTTCCTTGACCAACTCTGTAAAGTTGTCAGGAAAAAGTGGCGAGCCACTACCTGCTTTCTCAGGAAAAGTACCTCTTCAGTGCTCTCCTGGTATTTGGCTATACTCACATCATTAGTTACTGAGAAAGACTGACTCTGTCCTTGGAAAATCCAATCAAGTGAGCCCACAGGGACTTGGACTGGGATTGCCTCTCGGTGTCTTGGTTCTTGGATAGCAAGTTCAGAAAGTTCCATCACCAAAGAAATTAGATATGTCACTTTCTTTGGAACTGAATGAGGCCACTGCCTTGGCACACCTTTTTCCTAACAGTTGCTTCCAAGGGTCCCATGAGATGGAGGCTGCCCCTACTTCCTGTGACACTTTCACAAGTTAGAATGGTATATCAACCATAGGCACCCGTGAACAGCTTTCCACACAGGCCTGATTTGGTCCATCTTCTCTACAATAAGAAGAGAGAGGCTGATTAAGACACATCCCTTCATCCTGACCAGGTTGTTTGCCATGGAAGATGACTTTTGCTCTCTCAGGTCCTTCATAGCTGCCTATAACTTTTCCGGGTATCATTTCTGTATGGACCTTTGAGGTTTTCAGCAGGTGGAAGGTCCCCTACTTTCCTGTATTGTAAGAACAACTCCGTCCCTGTTCTTCTGTAAAATGAGATTGAGGGAACAGTGTATGCTTAGGGTTAATAACAGGTTCAATTTGGGTTAGGAATCATTCTGTGCGATGAATAATGGTATTGGCAACCTGTGAGATTTACAAGAATGTAGAGGTGAAATATAAGTATGAAAATAAAAATCTAGATATAATTTGAAACCCAGAAGGGCATTGGGCCCTTGATTGGGATACTTAGCTTGAATTATGTTCTCTAAATATGTCTCAGATAATTCAATATACAATGTCATAGGACCTTGTACCTTGGATGATTGAACGTAGAAGAGAACATCCAGTAAAAAGGGATAGTCAGTAGGTTTAGAAAGATTGTCGGTAGGTTTAGGAAGAAGAGTGATTATAGGATTTAGACCAAAAGTTCTTTAGCAATATGGTTTCGGTTAGAGAGTGAATGTAAATGTCGGCACATATGAAGAGTCAGTCACTATGATAAACTGGGAAAATATGTAGAAATGCAGATATCAATAGAGACATTATTGCATCAGGCAAAATATAAAGTGAGTGATAGGATTAGACATTTTCAACAGGGTTGAGTTTGAATATATAATCTTAGGAAGAAACAAATATGTTGTCACGAATAGGATTGACATTTGAGAGCATTAGGCAGCGTGGACATGGATGTTTCTATTAATCCATGTTCACTTTCCTTTTAGGCTTTGGTACAGTCATAAGTGTGACCTTTACATTTTTTTTCAGAATATTGTGATAAAATGTATATGTAGATCAGGTGACATAAGTATTTCTTCCACCATTTCTGGTAGCAATATATTGAAGACGTAAAATTAGTATTGGGGGTCCAAAGAGGTGTACACTGTGTCTATGAATATAAAGATAAAGCATGAATAGAACATACTGTGAATAAATAATATAACTTGTTCCAACTATAAATAATGGATTGAACTGATATCTGAAAAATTACAGGAAATCTTATATTGATATACAATCATTCTTTCCAAAATGGTATACATATAATGGTAATATTAGTGTTTTGGTTTATCACGAAGGGTGTGAGTGTTACTTCACCAGTGATTATGGAAATCGAAAATAACTTGTTTGGAAAGAAGCGTCATGAAAAGACGAGTTCAGAAACCCTGATAATACTTGTGTTCTGAAACAGGAATTGATTAAAGTTGAAACAAATGCCTGTAAATTTGTGAACTTGTGGATGAAATATATATCGTATGATGTGCAAAAACTGAAGAAATAATAATGTACCAGTGTTGAATACAAATGAACCTCAAATTACATATCATGTCCCATAGGAATCTACTTGCATTGGTGGTAAACTGGGTCAGTTACTGCAAAATTATTAGAATTTGTAGGCACCATTCACTGAAGTTTGTTTTCAGTACTAGGAAACAAATATGTATTTCAGGTGGATGAATATTTCGGAAAATAATCTTGTGAAAAGTTGATTATAAATCCATATACATGAACATGAATGAATTTAGAAAGTGTATATAAGACACATATATTTTATATATTGAAAAATCTGAATAGTGTGTGTGTGTATATATATATACACACACACACACACACACACACACACACACAAACTACACACAGACATTAAAAAGCAGCAATATATATGAAAATCAAAATTCATCAGTAAATATATATCATCCACAGATGCAAAAATAATTATTTTACTGAACATGAGTATATGTATAATGTTGTTCTACTAGAAAGCTCCCCTATAGTTTGAATCCTCAGTTCTAACAGCGTTTAAGAGGAGTGATCTCTTCTCACAATTTGAATCTGCCAAGTGAGAAACCTCACAAAAATGTACGTGGGATTCCTGGTAGGATTCTATGTGTGCATATAAATATACATGTGTGAATTGGCTACAGAGAAAGGGAAACAGGATTTCACACATTTGTTATCTTTAAAAACACATGGAGAACTATTTCAAATAAAAATTGACTAGATTTATAACTCCTACCTTATATAATGCAAAAGGCAAGTCCAACTATACAAGATGCCTCCTCTGAACTGCTTGAATTTCTATTCTGTTTGGGTTATTTTTCTCCATTATATTAGGATGAGTTGTCTGATTCTAGTAGGTATGGGTTAGTGTCAGGGATTCAGTATTTCAAAAGGAAAATTGGAAAATGAATTCAATGTGTAAGCAAATATGTGCTTCACAAATATCTGTTAAGGTCTGATATCCTCTCACTCTCATCCAGAAAAATGCCTTGACATTACCTTCACCCCAGGTAAAACATAATTAGAGGAGAAGAGTTAGAAAATCAGTGAATACATATCTGGAATGGAAAATGCTCAAGAGTTCATAACCATGGAGGTGGTAGAGGAGTTTCCAAAAGTAAGGGACAGGGTAAACACAACACAAACAGGGAGCTCTGAGAGCCTAAAAACTTTTTGAGAAACTGCCTCTGAGTTTGGGCACTTGAAATATATGTTGTTGTCAGGAGATTTGGCTTCTTTAGTAGTGAGACCATCAAAGCTGGTTCTGCATCTATGTGACCTGAAGGACATGGTTTCTTATTTTCCAATGAAGATGAGGCAGCAATGCTGAATCCTCTCTTTGTAGGTAAACTGTGACCACTGAGGACTAAGTGTCTCTCCGTGTTGACTGCGAAGCCATTTGGTCCTCCTACACTTTTTGTGGTGTTTTTCCTGCTGCACTGGGAGTTTGGTATTTGCTTCACGAAATACCAGGAGCTCAACTGGGACATATTGCTGGAGGGAGTTCTGTCACTGTATTGGGTCAGGGTCTGCAGGAGAATGCACCAACCAGGCTTCTATCCCTCCTAGCTTGGCCCATTGCCCCCTCGTCCATATCAACCTGATTCAGAACATTGCCCTGAAACCTCACCATATAACAAGATGCCTTTACATATAAGGGACTGCTGGCTGCACCATGTCAGTCACAAGCCATTTGGAATCCAATGGTAGATCCTCATGGCCCTACCACTGATGTTTCATCACACACCTGCCCACCACTGCTCTAGGCCCACTACTCAGCAGGCTCCAACTTACTGGCATCTCTGTTCTACACCATTTTCATGAAACCCAGTCAATCAAGGCATTGTCTGGTATACTCATGATCAGCAACAGGACACCCAAATGTTCTCCAGTGCCACCTGGTTGTGGGAACTTCCAAAAATTCATGGTATTTATCAAGCCATTTTTCAAGGATGAAGTTGGAGAAACTCTGGGTTTCAATTCATTCAGGAACCACTAAATGTTGAGAAAGCTAATTTAAATGAAAACTCTGGAGAACTCTCACAGGCAAGGCTTCCCAAAGAGTGGGGAAAAGGTCACATGAAGCCAGGCACATTGAGGTGTAAAATGTGAGGTCCATGTGTGTTTTGACTCTCAACTATGGCTGCAAGTTTTTCACAATTATATCATGTGATATCCTGGCTGAGATTCCCAGTGCTCTGTGGAAAGCCAGATCTCAGTTTCCAAGGGCAACTCTCATGCGTGGCCTCCTAAAATCCCAAAACAGTTCATGGCAATCCTTCTCTGAGGTGAGTTCCAGAACTCAGTCTCTATGGGGAATCACACCAGAGTTCAAGCCCAGGTGGACCCAGACATTTCTTCCAACCGCCACACAAATGACCACAATTAAAACCAAAACACTCCCACATGGCCCTCATCTTCTTCCATATAGTCACTCATCATGACCTCTGGCTGGAGGTTTCCATGAGGGGTGCAGCCATTGGTAGTGTCCAAAATAAGCTCACTTGCCCCTCATTTGCCTAAAGTCAGGGTGGCCTGGACACTCTTAATATGAACCAGGAGTGGTCAAATAAGCCTGCCGTTCATGCTGCTCTGTTTCTCCAATTTGAGGCCTACTGACTTTCAGGTATGGAATATTTATGTGAAATAGAGTCATGAGAAAAGCCAAGCACCTCGGCAGAGATTTCAAGAACTCATTTGACCCAAAGGATCAGTATTCTCACTTGATGGATGTCAGGAACCTAACAGAAGAAGGCGAGAGACTTCATCCACAATGACTGATCTTTTGGCCATTTTGGATTTGGATGCGCACATGCGATCATTCTTTGGATCCATCATGTGCTGAGAATAAAAATCACAGCCACATACAAGGCCAAGAGGCTACTTCAGACACATCCCTTTCCAAAGCAATTAAGCAAAGAGCCACAGGTGATGCCTATTCATTTCAAATTTAAAACTGTTTTCTTCAGGCTTCACAAAGGAGTGGCCTGAGGCAAAGACCTTCCTGACATTCAGGGCAACAGAACATAAGGTAAGCAAAAGGCCCAAAGCAGGGTTTCTCCACTGAGACTTTCCTGGTCACACTGATATCTGAGTTTTCTGAGATGATCTCCATTCTCTTCAGCTATCCAGTATATGGCCATGTCACAGAGCTTGGAGGTGGTACATATCTTGGACACAAATCCCTGAGCCTATTCTGGAGACTGGCCAGAATTCAGGAAGAAAACAGGAACTTAGGATGATAGCAGGTGTTGCCCATCGATAAGACAAGGTGCAGTCCATTCATAAATTGAGCAGGATGAATTATGGTAAGATTTATACTAGACAGGACACATCCATTAATGCATTCTCTTTTCTAATGTCTACAACAATGGACATAGTCGGATACACAAACATAGAAACACTCACCTTGTCAAATGACTTACTCGAAACAGTCCACTTCAATCCAAACAAACCGCCATTCCTACCTTTTGTTAGAACATGAGACAAAACCACAAACCCACACCCACTCCCACAATGGCACCTCCTTCCCCCAAGTAGATCTGTGACTATCTGGAGTGTCCTCTAACTGCTCGGCCATACTATATTCCTTCGAAATAGTCTGTATTCTCTCAGGTCTGGTTTCCTTGGCTAACTCTGTGAAGTTGTCAGGAAAAAGTGGTGAGCCACTACTGGCTTTCTCAGAAAAGGTACCTCTTCAGTGCTCTCCTGGCATTTGGCCATCCTCACATTAGTAGGTACCAAGAAATACTGACTCTGTCCTTGGTAAATCCAAATAAGTGAGACCACTGTGACTGGGAATGGGATAGCGTCTGGGTGCCTGGCCACTAGGATACAAAGATCATAGAGTTCCATCACCAAGGAAATGAGGTATGTCACTTTCTTTGGAATTGAATGAATGAGGTCACTGCCTTGGCAACCAGTTTGTCCTAACGCTTGCTTCCAAGGGTCCCATGAGATGGAGGCTGCTCCCACTTTATGGAACACTTGCACAAGTTAGAATGGTATATCAACCATAAGCACCTGGGAACAGCTCTCCACACAGGTCTGGTTTAGTCCATCTTCTCTAACATAAGTAGAGAGAGGCTGATTCAGACACATCCCTTTATCCTGACCAGGTTGTTTGCCATGGAATAGGACTTTTGCTCTCTCAGGTCTTTCATACCTCCCTACAACTTCTCCAGGTATCATTTCTGCATGGACCTTTGAGGTTTTCAGCAGGTGGAGGGTCCCCTAATTCCCTGTATTTTAAGAACAACTCTGTCGCTGCTCTTCTGTAAAATGAGATTGAGGGAACAGTGTATGTTTAGGGTTAATAACAGGTTCAATTTGGGTTAGGAATCATTCTGTGCGATGAATAATGGTATTGGGAACTTGTGATAATTACAAGAACATAGAGGTGAAATATAAGTATGGAAACAGAAATCTAGGTATGATTTGAAGCACAGGACCTTGTACCTTGGTAGATTTAATGTAGAAGAGAACATCCAGTCAAAAATGGATAGTCGTTAGGATTAGGAAGATAGTCGGTAGGTTTAGGAAGAAGAGTGAGTATAGTATTTGGACCAAAAGTTCTTTAGCAATAGGGTTTTGGTTAGAGAATGAATGAAAATGTCAGCACATATGAAGAGTCAGTCACAATGATGAACTCTGGAAAATAAGTAGGAAAGCAGGTATCAATAGAGACATTATGAAATCAGGCAAAGTATAAAGTGAGTTATAGGATTAGACATTTTCAACAGGGTTTAATTTGAATATATAATCATTGGAAGAAACAAGTATGTTGTCACCAATAGGATTGACATTTGAGAGCATTAGGCAACCTTCACATGGATGTTTTTAGTTAAACATTTTCACTTTTCTTTTAGGCTTCGGTACAATCATAAGTGTGACCTTTACATTTTTTGTTCAGAATTTTACTGTGATAAAATATATATGTGGATCAGGTGACATGAGTATTTCTTCCACCATTTCTGGGAGCAATATTTTGAAGACATATACATTAGTGTTAGGGGTACACAGAGGTGTACCCTGTGTCTATGAATATAGAGATAATGCATGAATAGACCATCCTGTGAGTAAATAATATAACTGGTTCCACTTTAAATAATGAATTGAATTGATATCTAAAAATATATAAGAAATCTTATATTAATATATATATATATATATATATATATATATATATATATATATATATATACACACACACACACACACACACGCACACGCACAGACATTAAAAAGTAGCAATATAAGAGATCCAACATGGTGGCGGACATGGAGAAATCAAGTATCTGACCTCATTAGCTGCGCAGGCATAGGGAGTCGTAAACTGTCTAAATGCTGTTTGTTCAGAATCACTAGGCAATGCTGACCTGACGTGGATCTGGTGCGAACAGTCTGGGCCCCTGAGAAAACACACAGAGCCCGGATCGGCTGCATAGAATCTCAGATTTGCCTGCTTCTTGTGACTCAGAACTAACGTTCCCTCTGAAATAACTGGTCGGCCCTTCTGAATTTACAGAGGTAAAAGGCCACTGGATTGAAATGGGGCTTTGGAGACACAGTCAGGACCCATCCATTGCATTGGTCACCTGGCAAAAGGAACGAATGGTCACCATTTGCATGGGATACCACCATGGAAGAGAACTGATGTCATGGGCAGAGGAGATAACTTCATTGAAACCAGTACGACAGGTGTGTAATTCCATATGCATCTCTCTCCACACAGCGGGGAAACATTAAGGGCCCCTCCCAGCTCTCCCTTAAGGGGCCCTCCCAGGTCTCCCGTGAGAAAGATGGCCAGACTGCGGGAATCATGTGTGCTGTGGGACTTGTGGCGTGGAATTCCTGGCTACCGCTCCTACCAGTGCTGACAACTGAGGTCTCTTACACCAGCTAATGTGGGCATGGATACCAGAGAGCAAGCAAATTCGCTGGGGGTTCCCAGCCCCAAGCTCTACAAACTTAGGGTCTGAGGGAGGCAAACAGGGAGAGAGTGCCAAGCGTTGATGAAAACAGGGCTACCAGGAGCAGAGACCTGACGTGTAGCAAGTATTGTGGTGAGCGTCACAGTTGAGCGGAGCCTGGCTTGAGGAAACACTAGAGAAGGTCCTAGGCACTCAGGATTAGAGACCCGCCCAGTCTGGGAGGAAGAGCTGCTGCACAGTGATTGGTTCCCACCTATTGAGAGGAGAAGCTTGGCCCAGTGAGCACAGCTCCACCTACTGGAAGAGAAGTTAATTGAACTCTATGACTGCATGTATTATTATTATTATTATTTTATTTTTATTTTTTTTCTTTCATTTAAATTTTTTGTGTTGTTCTTTAACTTATTTTAATGTTTTTATTTTTTTAATTTTACTATTATTATTATTATTTTAAATTTTAATTTTCATTTTTTAATTATCATTATTATTTAAAAAAAATTTATTTCTTTCTTTATTTTCTATTTTTTTCTTTTGTCTTTTCATTTCTTTTCAATTTTCTTATTCCCCCATCCTTGAATTCTACCTGCCTATTCTCATTCTCTTTAGTGACTTCTTCCCATTCCTTCTAATATCTTTCCTCCCAAGCTTCAAATAAATTTATAAGAATTAGAAGTAACTCAGCACTCAAACAGAACAAGAAGTAACATGAGCAGCATCAAAAAGCAAGAAAGAAAAGGAGTACAAACAATGAAGGATAACCTAAATATTCAGGAGGACCTAGAATTATCAGAAAAATGGTCATATAAAGAACTCAAGGAATACCTTAGACAGATGAAATGGAACCTTAAAGAGGATACTAGAAAGCAAATAAATACAGTGAAAGAACACATTGAAAATGAATTACATAAACAGATAAAAGAAGAAGTTAATCTTCTTTATCAGGAGATAGAGATTATAAATATTCAAAGAATAATTCTAGAAATGAAGGAAACGATAAACCAAATTAAAAACTCAATTGAGAGTATCACTAACCATGTGGAGCAAGTAGAAGACAGAATGTCACATAATGAAGACAAAATATATCATCTTGAAAAGAGTCTAGCCAACACAGAAAGGCTGGTAAAAAAATCACGAGAAAAACATCCAAGAGATATGGTATAACATAAAAAAACCAAACTTATGAGTCATCTGGATAGAGGAAGGTACAGAGATTCAAACCATGGGAATGAGTAACCTGTTGAATGAAATAATTACAGAAAATTTTCCAGAAATAAAAAAGGAAATGGATATACAAATTGAAGATGCTTACAGGACACAGAGCACACAAAATCACAGTAGACCAACGCCAAGACACATTGTTATGAAGCTATCCAATATACAGAACAAAGAGAAAACATTAAAAGCTTCAAGAGAAAGGAGGAAGATTACATTCAGGGGTAAACCAATAAGGTTAGCAACCTATTTTTCATCACAGACCCTGAAAGTGAGAGGATCCTGGAACAACGTATTTCAAACATTGAAAGACAATGGATGCCAAACAAGAATTCTGTATCCAGCAAAATTCAGCTTCAGGTACGACAACGAAATAAAAATCTTTCATGATAAACAAAAGCTAAAAGAATTTGCAGCCAGAAAACCACCATTGCAAAGTGTCTTGAGCAAAACACTACACGAGAAAGAAATGAAAAACAACAACCAAAACCATCAGTGGGAAGTGCCTCAGTAATGACAGAGGGCGGGGGAAAAGCTAATCATGGAGAAACAAAGTAAATTTTAAAAAGCCATAAATATTCAAACATGGCTGGCAGTAGAAACCATATATCAATAGTAACTCTAAACATTAATGGCTTAAACTCTCCAATAAAGCAACATAGGCTTGTAACTTGGATTCATAAAACAAATCCAACAATATGTTGCCTCCAGGAGACATATCTGAATGGAAAAGACATACACAGGCTGAAGGTGAAAGGTTGGGAAAGAATATACCATGCACACGGTCCTCATAAGCAAGCAGTGGTGGCCATCCTCAAATCGAATTAAATCGACTTCAAGACTAATTTAATCAAAAGGGATAATGCAGGAAATTATATACTGTTAAAAGGAACCATTCACCAACAAGACATAAAAATTATCAATTTTTACGCACCATTAAATGGTGCTGTGACGTTCATAAAACAAATTCTCCTCAAGTTCAAGAATCAAATAGCCCACAACACAATAATTATGGGTGATTTCAACACACCTCTCTCACCATTGGACAGATCCTCCAAATAAAAGTTGAATAAAGAAACTATAGAACTCAATATCACAATCAATAACCTAGACTTAACTGACATATATAGAATATATCAACCATCATCAAGTGGATATAATATTTTTTAGCAGCACATGGATCCTTCTAAAAAATAGACCATATATTATGCCATAGAGCAACCTTCAGTAAATATAAAGGGTGGACTTAATACCATGAATTTTATTGGATTATAATGGAATGAATCTGGAAACCAATGAAAAAGAAGGAAGGAAAAATCCTACATCACATTGAAAATGAACAACATGTTACTGAATGATTAATGTGTTACAGAAGACATAAATGAGAAAATCAAAAAATTCTTCAAGATAAATGAAAATACAGAAACAACATATCGGAGTCTATGGGACACAATGAAAGGTGTTTTAAGAGGGAAATTCACCACCTTGACGTCATTCCTCAAAAATAGGAAAGAACAACAAATAAATGAGCTCACACTTCATCTCAAAGCCCTAGAAAAGGAAGAGCAAAACAACAGTAAATGTAGCAGAAGGCAAGAAATAACTAAAATCAGAGCGGAAAACAACAAAATTGAAACAAAAGAAACTATTGAAAAAATTACAAAACTAAAGCTTGGTTCTGCAAAAAATAAATAAGAAGGATAGACCCTTAGCATCCCTTTATGTTCAAAACATTTGAAAAACTAGAGATAACAGGAATTTACCTCGATATTGTAAAAGCTATCTATGTTAAGCCTCAGGCTAGCATTATTCTGAATGAAGAAAAATTGAAGCATTCCCTCTAAAATCTGGAACAAGACAGAGATGTCCTCTACCACCACTTCTATTCAATATAGTTCTCGAAACACTGGCCAGAGCAATTAGACAGATGAAAGAAATAAAAGGCATGAAAATAGGAAAAGAATAACTTAAATTATCACTACTTGCAGCTGATATGATTCAATATATAGAAGACCAAAAAGGGTCTACAAAAAAAACTACTAGAAGTAAGAAATGATTTCAGCAATGTGGCAGGATATAAAATCAACATTCATAAGTCAAAGGCATTTCTGTATATCAGTGACAAAACTTCTGAAACGGAAATGAGAAAAAAAAAACACTCCATTCACAATATCCTCAAAAAATAAAACTAAAATCCTTGGGAATCAACCTAACAAAAGAGGTGAAAGATTTATACAATGCAAACTACAGAACCCTAAAAAGAGAAGTAGAATAAGATCTTAGAAGATGGAAAAATATACACTGTTCATGGATAGGGAGAACTAACATCATCAAAATGGTGATATTCCCAAAAGTTCTCTATAGGTTTAATGTAATGCCAATCAAAATCCTAACGGCATTTCTTGTAGAAATAGAGAAAGCAACCATGAAATTCATATGGAATAATAAAAGATCCCGAATAGCAAAAGCAATTCTAACCAGGATGTGTGAATCAGGCGGTATAGCGATACCAGATTTCAAACTAAATTTCAGAGCAATAGTAACAATGACAGCATGGTACTGGTACCAAAACAGGCGGGTGGACCAATGGTACAGAATGGAGGACACAGAGATTAATCCACAATGCTACAACAATCTTCTATTTGATAAAGGAGCTAAAAGCATGCAATGGAGGAAGGATAGCATCTTCAACAAATGGTGCTGGAAAAACTGGAAATCCATATGTAACAAAATGAAACTGAATCCCTTTCTCTTGCATGCACAAAAGTTCACTCAAAATGGATCAACGGCCTTGATATCAAATCAGAGACATGGCGTCTGATAGAAGAAAAAGTTGGCTACGATCTACATACTGTGGGGTCGGGCTTCAAATTCCTCAATAGGACATCCATAGCACAAGAGTTAATAACAAGAGTTAATAACTAGAATCAACACATGGGACTTCCTCAAAGCAAAAAGTTTTTTCTCAGCAAAAGAAACAATAAGAGAGGTAAATAGGGAGCCTAAATTCTGGGAACAAATCTTTACTCCTCACACTTCAGATAGAGCCCTAATATCCAGAGTATACAAAGAACTCAAAAAATTAAACAATAAGATAACAAATAACCCAATCAACAAATTGGCCGAGGACCTCAACAGACATCTCAGAGGAGGACATATAATCAACAAGTACATGAAAAAATGCTCACCATCTCCAGTAGTCAGAGAAAGGTGAATCAAAACCACCCTAAGATACCATCTCACTCCAGTAAGATTGGCAGCCATTATGAAGTCAAACAACAAGTGTTGGTGAGAATGTGGGGAAACAGGTACACTTGTACATTGCTGGTGAGACTGCAAATTGGTGCATCCAATTTGGAAAGCAGTATGGAGATTTCTTGGAAAGCTGGGAATGAAACCACCATTTGACCCAGCTATTCCCCTTCTCGGTCAATTCCCTAAAGACCTAAAAAGAGCATGCTGCAGGGACACTGCTACATCGATGTACATAGCAGCACAATTCACAATAGCAAGACTGTGGAACCAACCTATATGCCCTTCAATAGATGAATGGATTAAAAAATGTGGCATTTATACAGAATGTAGTATTACTCTGCATTAAAAATGACAAAATCATAGAATTTGCAGGGAAATGGATGGCACTAGAGCAGATTATGCTAAGTGAAGCTACCCAATCCCTTCAAAACAAATGCCAAATGTCTTCTTTGATATAAGGAGATTAACTAAGAACAGAATAGGTATGAAGAGGATGAGAAGAAGATTAACATTAAAACAGGGATGAGAGGTGGGAGGGAAAGGGAGAGAGAAGGGATATTGCATGGAAATAGAAGGAGACCCTCAGGGTTATACAAAATTACATACAAGAAGAAAGGGAAAAATAATACAAGGGGGAGAAATTTATTACTGTAGACGGGGTAGAGAGAGAAGAGGGGAGGAGAGGGGAGGGGAGGGGGGATAGTAGAGGATAGGTAAGGCAGCAGAATACAACAGACACTAGTATGGCAATATGTGAATCAATGCATGTGTAACTGATGTGATTCTGCAATCTGTATACGGAGTAAAAATGGGAGTTCATAACCCACTTGAATCAAAGTGACAAATATGATGTATCAAGAACTATGTAATGTTTTGAACAAGCATAAATAAAAATTAAAAAAAAAAAGAAAACTAACTTCGGTGAGTGATGCACGCGAATCCTAATATTTTTACAGTAACTGACCCAGTTTAACATCAATGCAAGTAGATTCCAATGGTACATGATGTGTACTTTGACGTTCATTTTTATTCAACACTGGTACATACTATTTCCTCAGTTTATGCACATCACAGGATATATATTTCATCAACAATTTAGCAAATTTATAGGCATTTGTTTCACTTTCAATCACTTCCTGCTTCAGAACACATGGATTCCTCCATATTTCTTGACTGGTAATTTCATGAGACTTCTTTCCAAACACATTATTTTCAATTTCCATAATCACTTTTTAAGCAAAACTCACACACACTTCATGATAAACAATAACCCTAAGATGACAATTAGATATATAACTGGTTGGAATTATTGATTGTATGTCAATATATGATTTCTTATATATTTTCAGATAACAATTCAATCCATTATTTAAAGTGGAACCAGTTATATTATTTATTTACAGTATGTTCTATTCATGCATTATCTCTATATTCATAGACACAGGGTACACCACTTTGTACCCCCAATACTAATTTATATGTCTTAAAATATTGCTCACAGAAATGGTGAAAAAAATACTCATGTCACATGATCTACATATATATTTTATCACAATAATTTTCTGGGCACAAAATGCAAAGGTCACACTTATGATTGCACCAAATCCTAAATGGAAGTTGAATATGGATTACTAAAAACATCCATTTCCAGTTTGCATAATGCTTTCAAATGTCATTTCTATTGGTGACTACATATTTGTTTCTTCCTAAAATTATGTATTCAATCTCGATCCTGTTGAAAATGTGTAAACCTATCATTCACTTTACAATTGCCTGATTTTGTAATGTCTCTATTGATATCTTCTTTCCTATATTTTCCGCAGTTCATCATTGTGACTGACTCTTCGCATGTGCTGACATTTACATTCACTGTGTAAATGAAACCGTATTGCTAAAGAACATTTGATCCAAATTTTATACTCACTCTTCTTCCTAAACCTACCGACTCTCTTCCTAATCCTACCGACTATCCAAATTTGAGTGGATGTTCTCTTCTACAATCAATCTTCCAAGGTACAAGGTCCTATGCCATTGATTATCAATTTATCTGAGACAAACGTGCAGAACATAATTAAAAGCTAAGTATCCCAATAAAGGGCCTCATTCCCTTCTGGGCTACAAATCTTACCTAGATTTCTGTTTTTATACTTATATTTCACCTCTATAGTTTTATAAATATCGCAGGTTCCCAATACCATTATTCATCAATCAGAATGATTCCGAACCCAAATTGAACATGTTATTAACCCTAACCATACACTGTTCCCTCAATCTAACTTTACAAAAGAGAAGGGACAGGGTTCGTCTTGCAATACAGCAATGTAGGGGATCTGCCACCTACTGAGAACCTCAAAGGTCCATGCATATTTGATCCCTGGAGAAGATGTAGGCAGCTATGAAAGACCTGAAAGACCAAAACAACCTGGCAAACAACCTGGTCAGGATGAAGGGTTGTGTCTGAGTAAGCCTCTCTCTTCTTAATGTAGAGAAGATGGACCAAATGAGGCCTATGAGGAGAGCTGTTCCCGCAAACTGGTGCGGCCAATTTGGAAAGCAGTATGGAGATTCCTGGGAAAGCTTGGAATGGAACCACAATTTGACCCAGCTATTGCCCTTCTTGGACTATTTCCTGAAGACCTTAAAATAGTGTAACTCTGGGATACTGCCACATCGATGTTCTTAGCAGTACAATTCACAATTGCTGCACTGTGGACCCAACCTAGATGCCCTTCAATAGATGAATGGATAACAAATGTGGCATTTATACACCATGGAGTATTACGCAGCACTAAAATATGACAAAATCATGGAATTTTCAGGGAAATGGATGGTAATAGAGCAGATTATGCTTAGTGAAACTAGCCAATCCCTAAAAAACAAATACCAAATGTCTTCTTGTATATAATGACAGCAACTAAGAACAGAGCAGGGAGGAAGAGCAGGAAGAAAAGATTTACATTAACAGAGACATGAGGTGGGAGGGAAAGGGAGAGAAAAGGGAAATTGCATGGTAATGAAGGGAGACCCTCATTGTTATACAAAATTACATAAAACAGGTTGTGAAGGGAATGGGAAAATAAACAAGGAGAGAAATTAATTACAGTAGATGGGGTAGAGAGAGAAGATGGGAGGGGGAAAGAGGGGGGATCATAGAGTATAGGAAAGGTAGCAGAATACAACATTAACTAATAGGGCATTATGTAAAAATGTGGATATGTAACCAATGTGATTCTGCAATCTTTATTTGGGGTAAAAATGGGAGTTCATAACCCACTTGAATCTAATGTATGAAATATGATATGTCAAGAGCTTTGTAACGTTTTGAACAACCAAAAAAAGAAAAAAAGTAGCAATATATATGCCAATCGAAATTCATCATGAAATATATATAATCCACAGATGCAAAGATATTCATTTTACTGAACATGGATTTATGTATAATGTTATTGAACTAGGAAGCTCACCCATAGGTTGAATTTTCAGTTTGAACAGCGTTTAGGAGTAGTGATCTCTTCTCACAATTTGTATCTGCCAATTCAGCCACCTCACAAGTATGTACGTGTGATACCAGGTAGGATTCTCTATGTGCATATAAAAATACATGTGCTACAGAGAAAGGGAGACAGGATTCCCATATTTGTTAACTTTAAAAACACATGTAGAATTATTTCAACAAAAAATTGACTAGATTTATAGCTCCTATACTATATAATGCAAAAGGCAATTCCAACTACACACCATGCCTCCTCTGAACGGCTTGTATTTCTATTCTGCTTGGGTTATGTTTCACCATCATATTAGGATTATTAGTCAGAGTCTAGTAGGGTATGGGTTAGTGCCAGGAATTCAGTATTTCAAATGGAAAATTGGAAAATGAATCCAATGTGTATGCAAATATGTGATATACAATAATCTTCCCACTCTCATCCAGAACAATGCTTTGACATTACCTTTGCCCCAAGTAAGACACAATTAGAGGAGAAGAGTTAGACATTCTGTGAATACTTCTCTGGAATGGAAAATGCTCAGGAGTTCACAACCTTGGAGGTGGTAGAGGAGTTTCCAAAAGGAAGGGAAGGGGGTGATCACTCAACCTGATCTTTCATTAATATTGGGAGCCATCTTGCCACAAAGCCATGGAAAGATAATTTTTGCTTTACTATAAATTACTGCAAATTCTGAACCTGCTTGGAATGCCTGCCCATGCCTTGAACTCACCCATGCCTGTCTTACTGACCAGATCACAGCCCTCTCTGAAACCTTACTGAAACCTCATAAATATTGGCCTTCCCTGGCCAGACAATGACCCTCTCTGAGGCTCTAATGGTCCTCATAATTTCTGATGCTGGGGCCAGCAAATAAAAAATGTAAACTACAATTAGTGTGATGCTTGTCAAAGTTCTGTTTTCTGATACTCCCTTTTTGTGTAACTTTTTGGGCTATAAAGCTGGGGTGTAGGAAAGGTGGGGATGCTGTCTTTTTCCCGCCGTTTTGAGAAGGAGAGTCAGCCTAGCCGGTTGAACTAATAAGCTTGCCTTAATTTGATTTTAATTGGAGTCAGTGGTATTTTCTTGCATCCTGGTCTAACATTTTGGAGTTCCCCAGCGAGATGACGTGACCAGATCACAAGACCAGACTGCTGGAAATTCTGACGCTGGCCTTTCCTCCAGGGCTCAGGGCTGGAGAGCCAAGTTCCAAAGCCTTGGAGTGAGCATTCGGTCCAGGGAGCACTGCAGTGAACCATCGCACTAAAACTATTAGCAAGCACCTGGTGGAGGAGGCCTCCATAGGTAGGTGGTGCCTTTATAACATCTGATATCCGGTTAAGGGAGATGTCTTCTGATGACAGAGAGGTGGCCTGGGGAGGCTCACATGTACTCCTGTCCAGGACAGTAACAAGAATTGTTCTGTCCTCTGTTCTGTTCTGTATGGAATTTCTCTGAAAGGGTAGAAAGGTGCAGCCGGGCACGCAGGAGCTCCTACCCTGGAGCTTCAGCAAGACATTTCATTGCTCCTCTGTTTTTCTGTATCTTCACCAGGTTTCTGTTTCTTTGTGTTTTGTTCTGTGTTCTATATGTTTTTTTGTTTGTTTGTTTTTGTGCATTTTGTTGTGTGATTTCTGTGGTAAAAACTTAAAGATATTGGACGTAAAAATGGGTAATAAAGCAAGTAAGCCTTACACCCTTTGGACTGTGTTCTAAAAAACTGTGTTGAAGTTTACCCCCCTTTGTTAAGCAGGATGAGAGAAGCCCCTAGCTGGCAGCCTGGAACTCACCCACTGCAGAGGGCAATGCCTGCTGGCCACCAAAGAACAGAGTATCTCCCAGGTTAACAATGGAAACTCCTTTAAAACCCCTTGTTGCTCCAGTTCAAGAGAGTCACAACATTTGGGCAGAGTCCCCTGTGTTTCTGCTTTGTTAGCAAAGCAGTAAACCTCCCTTTTTATTTTTCTCAAACCCTGTCCTCATTATTAAATAGGTATTAATTCACTTCAAGGTCAGAAACCGAAATTTAAGTTACAAATTTTGATAACCCCCCGACCCTGGAACTTTTTGAGAGCTGACTACTGAAATGTTAGGAGATAGAGCGAGATTGGGGTGGAACCAAACCAGAGGAGCTAATCCTATAAGTAAAAGGAGGGACTGAGGGATTCCCAGGATCTACCAAAGCCCTGTTGCCTCAGGGAATTCCTTCCTTCGTTCCCTGCACAGTAAGGATTATGCCACCTCTGTCTTTTTAAAAAAAAGAAAAAGAAAAAGGAGACACTAAATGCAGTAAAGTCACCATGGAAACCCTTGATATTACATTTCAGGTTGCCGTCTGTGAAAACATCTGATCCCCTTGTGAGGACATCTATCCTGCCACTGGTGTAGGAGATTTTTCTCTTATCTGCTCTGTTTTTAAGGCTTCTGTCTGTCAGCCATAGTCTGGAGCTCCTTTCTGTCTGTCTTGTGTCTTTGTTTCTGGCCCTTTAAGACATGTGCAATAATGTGCTGATATTATAAATTGTTTCTTGGGAATGATATTAGTTCAATGTGTGTCTAAATGATGATGTTTTATTGTAACAATATGGTATCTGGATGGGTTTTTGTAGCATTGCTCAATCTTGCAGTTAAAAGTCGGGTTTAGGTAATTGTTTAGTTTATGATTTCAGATAATTCATGCCAGATAACTTAAATGCTTAGGATGGAAAACTAAAGCACTCTACTTCCAAGTTGGCAAGTAACTTCCCAAACATTCAGTTTTATTTTTCACCAATTTTGAATTGGGTAGACTGAGAAAATATCACAGTGTGTACCAGTGCATTAATTTGGACAAGGATAATAAATCATATTATGGTATCTGTTGACAAAACAAGATGTAAAGATATAAAATTTTGTGAATTTCATCTTAAAATTGTATCATAATTTTCAACATCCGAACCTCAAAATTATGGTTAAAATGCCTTAGGCCTGAGGTGTCTGCTCAGAATAGCAGTTTTACCCTGCTCCTTTCAGACCTCAGCAAGGACTTTTGTTGAAATGCAAATGAAAGAAGCCTGCAAGCTCAGTAGGAGACTGATCTGAGGCCTAAGGCAGGAAAAAAGGTAAATTGTATGGTATTTACTAATTACTGGCCAGTCATTTTTTCTAGGACTCTTATTTTTTTCCTTAGATTCTGTATTCTTTTTTTGAGCTCATGATTTTGATCCTACAGACCTAGGTTAATGTTTTTCTGATCAGCTCTATCTTTGACCAACAGTGGAGTTTTTGAAACATTGCAATGGAGATTTCAACTGCAAAAAGCTACAAGGCCTTTACTATTATTATGTGTGCACACTTTTGTTAGTGTTGTATGTCTTTATATACATATATCCGTATATCATATATATGTTATACAAATTAACACATATAAGGAGCACTCATAAAAAAAGCACTCATATAAACAAATTTTAAAACGTGGATCCAAAGATCTTAAATTCTCATGATTTAATTGGTACAATTTAAATTGGATAAACAGATAAAAATAAATGTCTTTAAATTTAACCTTACAAGTTTTTCTAGGTGTTCAAAAATCTAATAAAATATTAATGCCGACAAAATGTCTAATATGCCTTGGTTCTAGAACTTTTTCTTCAACAAAAAATGGTACACTGTTCAATACATTTGTCTAATATTTTGATAAATAAGTAAAGTAAATTTGATATGGGATTACTCATTCATGAGTACTTTTGTTAGATATCTGATTGATTTACTAAGGTCTGTATAAGTTTGTCCTAAAGTCTGTATAAGATTGTAAAAATCAGTCATGTGTTAAAGAGACAAAAATTTCTCAAAACATAAGTTTACCCATAACATTGTGGTTATTAAGTTTTATTTTTCTAGAGCAAGCAACCATAAAAATTAAACAACTGATTAAATAAGAACTGTTATTTTAGAGCACTGTACTGACATTTCTTTAAAAGCTAAACTTAGTTAATGTAGAAACATCAATGCAATTGTGATGCTATTAATGTGCTCATATCTTCCAGGTATACAAGTCTGTAAGGTAGAAACTTTAAAAGAGCATTATATCAAGGTGGTGTTCTGAAGTTGTATGGTAAAATATATATATAGGATTTATTTACCTGTTGTCAATAAGATATGTAAACTTTTATGTTACTTTTTATATTGGGGAACAATTTAAATGTATTTAAGTTAATGAGAGCCTAATCTATGTAAAGGTTAAAAACTTTCAGCCTTTTTTTAATTCATGTTTTAAAAGCTATATCATAAGGTGTTAGCTAATGTTCATGTGACCTCAAATAATTTATGTAAACTTTGTAAAATGATATTTAAAAAACAAAGATTAGCTTTAGAATTAAAACACTTAAGATTAATAAAGAGCCCTGCCTTACCTGAGATAAGGCTCTGTGTCCCATCTTATTATGTGAGAATGACTGCGAAAGCAGTAGGTCAGATGTTATTTCATTTAAAGTTATTTTCAAAAGTTTTTTTTTCCTGTCAACATTACTAGCATCTCAAACAGAGGATATAATATATAAGTCAGCCAAAAATTTTAGGGTAGCTATTACATGAACTAAGTTTGTTTACTGTTGTTAATTTTATTTTGTAATTTCCTTATGGGTGATATAAAGATTCCCTGTTAGTGTTTTACAGCAGTGTTGCTTTAAGAACACAACATTGGTTAATTTAAGATAATTAGCCATCACCTACAAGACAGACAGAATAATACAGATCCCAAATAATAAAAAGATAAATAATTTTAAATTATAGACATTAAAGCCCAGTATTCTTTATATAAGTCTGTTAAAATTTATTTGATGGATGTTTAAGATTAGGATTTAAAATTAAAGTTATATGAAAAGGGACAAGAAAACCAATATTTGGCTCTTGCCCTCTGAGTCAGTCTGTATCCAGGGAACAGCGGACTTCTCTAAAGAGCTTTGCAACTCTGAACCGCATAACCTCCTGATCAGGGAGATTAATGAGACCACTGGAGAACAGAAAGCCAATCAGTGCATTTGCTACGAAGAGGAGAGTCATCAGAGAAGGGAAACATCCCTGATGCTTCCGAGGGAAGCCACATGGTCAAGCAAGACCTGGACCCACCTAGCGCAAATGGCACTAGCAGAACTGAGAAGCTGCTCTCAAGTTTCCCCAGGAATGACTCCCATAAAATCTCAGCTGACTGTTCAGAATAGATAGAAACAAAAGTCAGTTTGACTGCTTCATCTTAAACACTTAGAAAAGACAGTTAAAAACAAATTACAGCCATTTCTGGGCATTTTATATAATAATAATAATAATAATAATAATAATAATATTTTAAGGTATACACCTTATGTTAGCCTCCCAAAATAAGTAAGACTGGAGGCTACAAAGAAGAATTCTCAGACAGGAATGCCTGATAACTATAAAAAGAGGCTATCAAGATTATCTGCCAGTGGCAGAAGTTTTTAGTTTAAGGCCTACAGATATTCTTAACCTAAACACATAGGCTTGGTATTTGTTAGTATGATTATCCAGCAATGAGTAAGAGAATTAAAGGTTTCTCTATTAGACACAGAGGTCATACTAGTAAAAATATTTTGCAAGATCAGATGACATTAAATTATTAAACTGAATCTTATGGGGAGGGACAAATGTAACACTAAAAGTTAAATATTAAGTTGACAGTCCTGATAACTGGGGATATTAAAGACTGGTGAGGGAACTTCTATACAGTGACATGTTCCAGCTGCTGCAACATTTATTAAGTACTCATGTTTTTTTGTTTCTCTCATAGAAGAACCCATTCCCAGATGACTTTACTACCTGTTCTTTCCCATCCAGACTTCAAACCTAACTGACTTCTAAAAGGCGACTAATGTCCCTCAGGCGGTGCCCCCTCACGTCACCCTCTCTCAGCTCAGAAGAAGTCTAAATGAGTGACGCCTCTCTTCTTACAACAATGGAGACAAAAATAAATAGAATATCAATATAAGTAATTAATTAAGTCAGGAAAATCAGGGAGACCTGTTTTTGGGTGAGTTCAAAAAATCGGGAGACTATTACCTGAGGGATTAAAATTCCCACATTGCTCTTCCTACCCAATCAAATATATGAAAAAAACACATTAGAAAAGGGGGGAATGATTGACCCAACCTGATCTTTTATTAAAATTGGGAGCCATCTTGCCACAAAGCCGTGAAAAGATAATTTTGGCTTAACTATAAATTGCAGCAAGATCTGAACCTGCTTGGAAAGCCTGCCCGTGCCTTGAACTCACCCATGCCTGGCTTTCTGACCAGATAACAGCCCTCTCTGAAACTTTGTTGACACCTCATAAATATTGGCCTTCCTTGGCCAGACGACACTCTCTGAGGCTCTAATGGTCCTCATAAATTCTGATGTTGGGGCCAGCAAACAAAAATGTAAAATACCATTAGTGTGATGCTTGTCAGAATTCTGTTATTTTTAACCCCACTTTTGTGTAACTTTCTGGGCTATAAAGCTGGCCTGCTCTCCTGTTCCCAACGTTTTGGGAGGGAGAGGCAGCCAGGGTGGTGGAAATAATAAGCTTGCTTTAATCTGATTTTAATTGGAGTCAGTGGTCTTTTCTTACAACCTGGTCTAAAAGGTAAACACTACACAAACCTGGAGCTCTGCCAGACTAAAGACTTCTTGAGAAACTGCCTTTGACGATGGGCACTCGACATATATGTTGTTGTCAGAAGCTTTAGCTTCCATTCAAATGAGACCATCAAAGCTGGGTCTACATCTATGAGACCTGGAGGATATTGTTTCAATTTTTCCAAAGAACATGAGGAAGCAGTGCTGACTTCTCTCTGTAGGTAAACTGTGGCCTCTGAAAGCTAAGTGTCTCTGCATGTGGACTGTGAAGCCATTTGGTCATCCTCCACTTTTCATGGTGTTTCTTTCTACTGCACTGGGAGTTTGGTATTTGCCTCATGAAATACAATGACTTCAACTGGTACACAGTGATGTAGGGAGTCCTGTCACGTGTGGTGGGTCAGGGTCTGCAGGAGAATGCACCAACCAGGCTTCTATCCCACATAGCTTGACCCTTTGACCATAGCAACCTGATTCTGAACATTGCCCTGAAACGTCTCCATATAACAAAATGCCTTTTATGGAGAGGTTTCAGACATATAAGTGATTCCTGTCTGTAACATGTCAGCCACAAGTCATTTGGAAGTCAATGGCAGAATCACATGTCCCGACCACAGATGTTTTATCACACAGCTGCACACAACAGCTTTTGGCCCACTACTCAGCAGGCCCCAACATACTGGCATCTCTATTATATTTCATGGTATTTATCTAGCCATTTTCAAAGATGAAGTTGGAGAAACTGTGGGTTTCAATTCATTAAGGAACCATTAAATTTAGAGGAAGCACATTTCAATGAATAATCTAGAGAACTCTCACAGGCAAGGGTTCCCAAAGACTGGCCAAAAAGTCACATGAAGCCAGCCCCATTGAGGTCTACAATGTAAGGTCCATGTGTGTTTTGACTCTCAACTATGGCTTCCAAGTCTTTCAGAAAAAAAATCATGTGATATCCTGGCTGAGATTCCCAGTGCTCTGTGGAAAGCAACTCTGGGCTTAGATCTCGGTGTCCAAGGGCGACTCTCATGTGTGGCCTCCTAAAATCCCAACACAATTCATGGTGATACTTCTCTGAAGTCAGTTCCATAACGCATTCTCTATGAGGAATCACACCAGAGTTCAAGCCCAGGTGGACCCAGGCATCTCTTACAACCACCACACAAATGACCACAATTAAAACTAAAACTCTCCCACATGCTCCTCATCTTCTTCCACATAGACACTCATCATAAACTCTGGCTGGAGGTTTCCATGAAGGGCACAGCCCAATACACTGTTCAAAATAAGCACCCTTGCCCCTCATTTGCCTAAAGTCAGGGTGGCCTGGACACCCTTGCTGTGAACCAAGAGTGATCAAATAGGCCTACCCTATATCTGATCTGCTTCTCCAATTTGAGGCCTAATGACTGTCTGATATAGATTCTTTATGTGAATTGGTATCATAGAAAACCCAAGCCCCTATCGGCTAGGCTCTGTAGGGATTTGAAGAAATGATTTGACCCAAATGATCCCTATTCTCACTTGATTTAGCTCAGGAAGCTTACAGAGGAAAGTGAGAGACTTCATCCAAAATGACTGCTCTTTTGGCCATTTTGGTTTTGGATGCACACTTGGAAACTTTCTTTAGATCCATCAGGTGCTGAGAATCTAAGCCACTGCCACCCCACCGGGCCAAGTGGCTGTTTCAGACACATCCTTTTCGAAAGCAATTAAGCAAAGAGCCACAGGTGATGCCCATTCATTTCCATTTGAAAACTGTTTTCTTCAGGCTTCACAAAAGGGTGGCCTGAGGCAAAGACCTTCCTGACATTAAGGGTAATAGAATCATAAGTAAGAAAATGGCCCAAAGCAGGGTTTCTCCACTGAGACATTACTGGTCACACTGATATCTGAGTTTTCTGATATGCTCGCATTCCCTTCAGCTATCCAGTACATGGTCATGTAACAGAGCTTGGACGTGGTACATATCTTGGAAACAAAACCATGAGGATACTCTGGAGAGTGGCCAGTATTCAGGAAGAAAAGAGGAACTTAGGAAGATAGTAGCTGTTCACCATCCATTAGGCAAGCCGCACTCCATTTTTAAATTGGGTGGGAAGAATGCTGGGAAGCTTTATACTAGACAGGACACAACCATTGATGCATTCGCATTTCAAATGTCTACAACCACGGATACAGTGGGATACACAGACATAGAAACACTCGTGTTGTCAAACGACTTTCTAGAAACTTTCCAGTCCAAACCTACAAACCGCCATTCCTACCTATTCTCAGAACATGAGACAAAACCACAAACTCACACCGACACCCACAACGGCACCTCCTTCCCCCAAGTATGGCTGTGACTATCCTGAGTGTCCTCTGACTGGTGAGCCATAATATGTTCCCACGAAATGGCCTGTCCAATCTCAGATCTGGTCTTCTTTGCAAACTTTTAGAAGTTGTCAGGAGCCATGGTTGAGCCACTACCTGCTTTCTCAGAAAAAGCCACTCTTCAGAGCTCTCCTGAAATTTGGCCATCATCACATAAGTAGGTACCAAGAAACACTGACTCTGTCTTTGGTAAATTCAAACAATTGAGACCACTGGGACTGAAACTAAGACTTGCTCTGGGTGCATGACTTCCTGGATCCCAAGTTCAGAAAGTTCCATCACCAAGGAAGTGTGGTAGGTCACTTCCTTCAAGAACTGAATGAGGTCACTGTGATGGAAAACGACTTTGTTCTAACAGTTGCTTCCAAAGGTCCCATGAGATGGAGGCTGCCCCTACTTCCTGTGACACTTTCACAAGTTAGAATGGTATATCAACCATAGGCATCCGGGAACAGCTCTGTACACAGGCCTGGTTTGGTCCATTTAATCTACATTAAGAAGAGAGAGGCTGATTCAGACACATTCCTTCATTCTGACCAGGATGTTTGACATGGAAGTTGACATGGATTTGACTTTTGCTCTCTCAGGTCCTTCATAGGTAAAAAGGTCGGTCAAAAGTCGGAGGAAAAGACCACCAAGAGACTGTCTCATGCCACAGCAAAAGGTTTATTGGGCGTCCAGCATGCTGCGGCTCAGAGCTAACTTCAGAGGAGCAAAGAACAAAGAGCCCCAAAAAACAACTTGAGCAGAGTTTATTTACATTCTTTAGAGAGGGCAGGAACTTTGCATACATCATAGCCTCCTTTAGCAAATCAACATACCACGGGAAAATCAAATAACAACCCAAAAACATGATTAGCACATTCATTGGCAGGAAGAGGTCGGACAGGGGGTGATTGGTTAGCCCTGAGAAGGGGTATACGTTTAAACTGATTGGTTGAAGCCCTGAGATGTATACGTGATGAGCTGCACGGTTTCTGGGAAGGGGTTGTTTAGCAACTAGGTGGTCAGGGAAGATTTCAACACACATCTAATTGGCAGTTCCGGGAATTGTCTTAACTGCCACAGGAATTTCAGGTTCTGAGTGCAGCTTGGAAACTTTACAAAACCTGGTTCTTTATGTTTCAATTTTAATTTCTTTTATTCTTTCATTTCCCACTCCTTTTTCTTACTACATTTAATCTTAAAAGTAATGAATCATAATTATTGTGGGGTCTCACACTCTATTTCTGCCAGTGGAGCGTATTTCTGTCTGATTACCATGAGTTTTTCCTGCCCAATTTGAACCTGGAGAAAGGAAACTATGCGGTTAAGCAAACAAGGTCCCAAAGTTAGCAACACCATAAGGATGATCAGGGGTCAAGCTAAGCCTGATAGGAGTGTAGTTAACCAGGGGGACTGGGTAAACCATGACTCAAACCACCCTTGTTGAATCTCCCTTTCTCTCTGGCGCTCTTCAAGGCATTTTCTCAATTTACTCATGGATTCTTTTACAACTCCAGTATGGTCAGCATAAAAACAACATTCTTCTCTCAGTGCAGCACAGAGGCCCCACTCCCTCATGAAGAGGAGGTCTAATCCTCGCCTGTCCTGTAAAACAACTTCAGAGAGAGAGTTTAAGGATTCCTACAGCACTGTGATGGAGGTCTCTAATGTCTTCCAGTCTTGATCTATTGCTGTTTCTAATCAGGCCATTTGTTGTGACCCATGGATCATAGCAGCTGTTCCTGTACCCACTCCTGCAGCAGCTCCTATCCTCAATAGGATGGCTATAGTAAGGGACACTGGATGCCAGCAAAATCAGGTTGTTTGTCCCCCTAGTAGACCTTAAAATGATTCTGCATCATAATAAACCACCCTGGGGAGTATCTGCACCATTAAACAATAATTTACAAAGCTGTCAAATACATGGGTTGAAATGCAAGGAGTTCTGACTGTGTGGAGTTCAGTACAATTAAGGTTCCTTTAATTAGTTCCCAGGGGCAGGAGTCAGCTGTACTCTGGACTGGGGAAGTAGGCAAAGATGGAAACTGGGAAGTATGAGATGGTTGAGGGGTTCTGGTAGATCTAGGCATGGGAGGTTTTGGAGGCTTAATTCCTGGCTTGAGGGGATTGGGCCCTATTGCTGTGGGATTTTCTTCCTTTTTAAGCAGGATGGTGAACCAGTGACCAAAGTCATAACGAGGGCCATAAATATAGAATCGCATTTCCCATGTATTTCCTATAGACCATGTTGTTCTGAGGTAGCCCCTTCCTTTGGAAGTGAAAGTTATATTGAGGGGGTAACATAGACTATTCTTTCCACAGCGAGGTTTGACACAACTTGGCTAGCGGCACATTTCTTGGGATCAATCCAGGTGTCATTTTTTCCTACCTGAATGATACTGTCTGCGGAGTTTGGGTTCAACCATGTAGCTCCCGTTTGTTCACAACCCCAAGATCTTAAAAAAAAGTCACTGGGTCCTCCACAGGTTTGGGCCTGTTTGCGATTTCAGAAATCAGCTGGGCACACATAAAAATCAAGACTGGCTAGTTTACACCTGAGCTGGGGAAGATGATATCCATAATTCATGGGGTAAGGTGGTCTATGTTGCCCTGGTTTGGGTTTGAGTGGGATCTGTGTGAAGTCCTCTATGTCAGGGAGATCCCAGTCAGAGAGGCCTATGGCAAGCTGACAAATGTCCAGGTAGAGAGATGGCCACCAAGTCCATAAGAGGGCTGTATGTGAAATAGACCACACTACCTGCCCAGTAGGATTTATAGCTGCCATTGTTGCTGAACAGGCTGATGGTGATTAGGACTGCTGGTGGTCAGGGGAAGAATCCATAGCCTTACCCACACGATGGACACGCAACTTGAGAGGGTTACCAGTCTGTTCCAGTTTCCAGCCGGAGGCTGGACAGGGCGCAGGCTTGAGATGGGTGGCATGGATCCAGGAAGTGATTCCATCCACTTTCACCACTGTAAGTGTTATAAGCAGCACCTGGTATTGTCCTTTCCAGCGGCGTTCCAGGGATGATACCTGATGCCGTCTCACGTAGACGAAGACTCCCACTTGATATCGATGTGGGGTTCCCTCGTCTCCAGGCTGATAAGCACTGGCCAACTGTTTCCACAGGTATCGCTGGGTGCTGTGTTTGTTCAAGGGCTTTAAGTCTGTCAAGCAAGGGGGTGTGAAAGAAATCATTAAGTCTCAGAGTTGGGGTTAGGTCCCTTACTAAAGGAGGGGCACCATAGAGAATTTCATAAGTGGTGAGTTTACACAAAGAGGCAGAGGGTGTACTTTTTGCACGAAACAGTGCTTAAGGTAGGAGCATAGTCCAATTTTTTTATGCAGGTCTCCAAGCTTAATTTCTTTAAATTCTCTTTGATGGTTCTAATCATTTTTTCTACCTGTCCTGAGCTCTGGCATCTATAAGCACAATGTAACTTCCAATTAATCTTCAGGGTCCTGGTGAATCCCTGACTTACCTGGGCAACAAATGCCGGTCCATTATTGGACCCTATTACCTTAGGCAGGCCGAACCTTGGAAAAATGTCTTCTAGTATCTTTTTGAGCACCGTCTGAGCTGTTTCTTTCTTCATGGGGAAGTCTTCAACCAATCCTGAAAGAGTATCTACAAAGACTAGGGGATATTTAAGTCCATACCTTCCTGGCTTAATTTCAGGAAAAGTCCACTTCCCAAAATTGTCCTGGTCTGGTTCCTCGTAAGCGCTTCCCTGCAGGAAGCTTGGATGGGTAAGCATTAACTAATTGGCAGACTTGACAAGCTCTAGTCACCTTCTAAGCTATTTCTTTCCTCTGTAAGTCAGTCAATAATAAATCCTTTCTTCGGTCCTTTAAGTGTGCCTATAACTTCTTTGAGCTTAAGTGGGTGAGCTAGTGTACGTCTTTGACATAAAGGTGGGCTTTTTGAAATTGTAAACTTGGCTCTGTAGGGTCCCAGAGTTCTGTATCTGTCTCCTCAGATGATAAGTTGCCTGAATGTTCCAGTGTGTCCAAGTCTCCTGAATGTTGATCCCCCTAGTGTGGAAAAAGTTAACAGAGTCACTCCGTTTAGCGCTGCCAATTAAGCTTCCTCATCTGCCCTTCTGTTTTTAACTGCAACGAGGTCGTTTCCCTTCTGGTGCCCTGGGCAGTGCACTATAGCTAGTTCCTTAGTGCCCTTCACTGCTGAGAGAAGGTGGAGAATCTCAACTTTGTTCTTTATTTTTTTCCCAGTGGAGGTTAATAGCCCCCTTTGCTGGTAAATAGCCCTGTGCATATTAGCATTGCCAAATGCATAGTGGCTATCAGTGTATATGGTGGCCCTTTTGCCTGTTGCTAGTTCCAATGCTTTCGTAAGGGCAATCAGTTCTGCCATTTGGACTGATGTCTCTTCTGGGAGACCAGAGAATCAGATGACATTAGTTTTGCTAACTACTGCTGCTCCAGCCCACCACATACCATCTTGGAGGAAGCTGCTCTCTTTCGTAAACCATACGACTTCAGGGTGAGGCAGTGGTTGGATCCTTCAAGTCTCGTCCTATACTGGTTTCCTCTGCCAGTATGTGTTGACACTCATGAGCGACAGGTCCTGATGATTCTTCTGGCAGCCAGGTTGAGTGGAGCAGAAGGTCCAAGAGTTATTCTGTCTTTGCTAATCCAGAGGCTCTGGTAGTAGTTTATTCTGGAGTTTGATAGCCACCTATCTGGAGGTTGACAGATGATGCTCTCCAGGGCATGGGGGGCTATAATGGATAGCTTCTGTCCCAACGTTCATTAATGAGCATCTTTTATTAGAAGCGCTGCCGCTGCTATAGCTCTTAAGCAACGGGGCCACCCAGTAGCCACTGGGTCCAGTTTTTTTGATAAGAATGCTACCGGCCTTTTCCAAAGTCCCAAAGTCTAAGTGAACACTCCCCATGCTATTCCTTTCTTTTTCTCGATGTAGAGAGTGAAGGGTTTATCTATATCTGGGACTGCTAAGGCCGGAGCAGATAGCAGCACCTTTTTTGACATTATCAAAAGCTTGTTGGTGCTCAGGGGTCCATTGGAATTGGGCATTCCACTTTATCAGCGGGTATAAAGGGGCAGCCAGAGAGGCGAACCCAGGAATCCATCACCTGCAAAAGCCAGCAGTTCCAAGAAACTCTCTGAGTTGTCTCTTATTAGATGGGGGTGGTATCTGCACAATGGTTTGTTTTCTGTTCTCAGTTAGCCATCATTTGCCACCCCTAAGAAAATAACCCAGGAAGATTACTTCTTGCTGACAAATTTGGGCCTTTTGGCAGAAGCCCTATATCCAAGCCGAGCAAGCTCGGATAATAGTGGTTGGGTCCCAGACTCATAGTTTTCCTTGGTGTCCGCTGCCAGTAGCAGATCATCCACATATTGGAGTAGTGTGACTTCGGGGTGTGCAGTTCTGAAGTCGTTTATGTCCCTGTGGAGGGCTTCATCAAAGAGAGTGGGGGGGGGGGTTGAACCCCTGTGGGAGTCTAGTCCAGGTTACTTGGCCAGATGTTCCAGTTTCTGGGTCTATCCACTCGAAAGCAAACAGCAACTGACTGTCCTTATGTAGGGGCAAGCAGAAGTAAGCATCTTTTAAGTCCAGCACAGTGTAGCATTCCCGGTCCAGATTCAGAGTGCTAAGCAAATTATATGGATTGGGTACTGTGGGGTGAATGTCCTGCACTCTGTTGTTGATCTCTCTTAGGTCTTGAACAGGACTGTAGTCCCTAGTTACTGGCTTTCTTACTGGTAGCAGGGGGGTATTCCAGGCTGATTGACAGGGCCTTAGGACACCAAGGGCCAATTATTTCTGAATATGGTGACTTATCCCATCCTTAGCTTCTTTGCTTAGAGGATATTGTTTAACACTGATTGGAGAGGCAGAGGCTTTTAATTCTACTACTATTGGAAGTTGTTTTATGGCTAGACCTAACCCAGCAGTTTCTGCCCAGGCATTAGGATAATCTTTTATCCATTTCTGTTGTAGTTTGCCTCTTTGATCAGTCCTAGGGGGCACGAAGTGTTGATGTTCATCTTCTACAGACATAGTCAATTCTGTGACTATGGGAGTTTTTACTGAAGGTTTTAGAACATCCACTTGGGGACCATCAGGGTTAAAGGTTACTCTAGCCCCGAGTTTGGTAAACAGATCCCTGTGCATCAATGGGGCTGGGCATTCTTGGATTACTAGGAAAGAGTGGTGGACTTTTCATTTTCCTACTTCCATAATCCTCTTAGTTGTCCAAGCCCGATAAGTAGTGCCATTAGCCCCTTGAACTAGGGACCATTTATTTGATATGGGGCCCAGTGAAGCCTTAAAAGCTCAGTATACTGCTCCTGTATCCACTTCAATGTTCACTGGAGTCCCCTCCACTTCAAATGTTACCCTGAGCTCGGGGAGGGGATCCGAGTCCTGACATTCCTAGTCCTCTTCTAGAGTCAGCATGGCGGGCTGCCGTGGCTTCTTCTTTTTGGGGCACTCTTTGACTCAGTGTCCTTTTTCTCTACAGTAGGCACATTGATCTGAGGCCAGGGACAGCCTTTGGCGTGGGCCCAAGTATCCCTTTCTGACTCCCTGCTTTTTAATTTCTGGCGTATTTGCTGCTGTGAAGAAAATCTTAGCCAATGCTTTTGTCTGCCTTTTGCTCCTTTCATCCTTTTTTTGTTCCCTTTCCTTCTCTCTCCTCTGTTCCGTGTCCTCCTCAGTTTCTCTCTTATAATATACTTATATACTTATAATATATACTTATAATATATATCTTATAATATACTTTCTCAGCTTCTCTGTCTAAATCTCTTAAGGTCGTATTTTGTAACCCATCTAGACATTGTAACTTTCTCTTAATATCTTGGGCAGCCTGCTCAATAAAGGCCATTGAAACAAAAGCCTTTTGGTCATCTGCCTGAGGATCAAAAGGAGTATATTTTCTATATGCTTCCATAATTCTCTCCAGAAACATAGAGGGAGACTCATTAGGCCCTTGGATAATCTCTCTTACCTTGGCTAAATTGGTCGGCTCTCTGGCGGCCACTCTGAGACCCGCTATTAGAGCCCGGCGATAAGTGGACAGATGCTTCCTACCTTCAAAGGTGTTGGGGTCCCAGTTGGGTCGGTTCATGGGCCCATAGGGATGGAGAGAGAGCATCACAGGGGCTTCTGAGTTTTCTATTATCCATCGCCGGTGGGTTCTTTTAGGTTTCCCATCTTCCTCCAGGGGAGGAGGGGTTGCTGCTGCTTTGGGGAAGTCCCCTGGAGGGCTTGGGTCTGGCCCAATTGCCTCTAGCAGTGGAGAGGCTGAGTCAGCGGTGGGAGGATCATCAGGAACTGTGTTGGGGGTTGGGGAGGGAGAGTAGACAATAAGGAGGGGGTGGAGTGTCCAGTCTTGTGACTCAGGGAGAATGGAAGGAAGAGGGAGAGGAGCGGAAAGTTTGAATGATAGGAATGTGGGGGAAGGAGTATATGGCTGTTGATCTGGGTGGCCACGTGGCCCCGGCTGAATGACAATATCTCTGAATTTTCGGATTAGAGGAAAGTGGAAGGATTCTTCTGGGGCCATCTGAATTCGAGGATGGGCCATTCTGAAGCACAGAGAGTCTGCCAGGTACGGTGTTTTACTGAAAAAGAAAGATTCTGGGCCCTTGAGCGGACATCAGTCCAATGATCAAGGGTCAGGGACAGAGAAGAGGAAGTGCTTTGTCCCATAATGGGAGTTACTCAAACAGGGACAGTGAAGACACAAACACAACACAAAGACAAAAGTAAACGTTTAACATGAGTCCAAGACAAATATTTGAACTGAGTAACTGGAAAATATTGATGGGTTAGACAATAAAAACAGACAGTAAACTCAACATGAGTTCAGAACAATGACCAAAACTGAGTTACCGGCAAAACCTGATGGGCTGGCAAAGCAAATCCTGAAGCAAAACATAACCGAGTTGAGGAAACTACTATTCCTTGAATTCCCTAGTCCTCCGGAGTGTCCCTCAGGGACGTGATCTTGGCTCTGTGACACGTCTGTCACACCATAGGAGAGAGCTAATGCTCTTCACCAACAGCCACTTTGCCACGCCCTATCCTGAAACCCAAAACCAGAAAGAGGCACCTTACTTACCCCGAGAGGACTCCCTTGAGGTCTTCCATTCACCGCTCCCGGATATCTCACCTGGGGCCTCCAGATGAAAAGGTGCTGCAAACATCAAAGGAAAAGACAACAAAGAGGATTTCTCATGCATCAGCAAAGGGTTTATTGGGGGTCCAGAATGCTAGGCCTCAGAGCTCCCTTCAGAGGAGCAAAGAACAAAGAGCCCCGAGAACAACTTGAGCAGAGTTTATATACATTCTTTAGAGAGCTCAGGGACTTTACATACATCATAGCCTCCTTTAGGAAATCATCATGTACCACGGGAAAATGAAATAACAACTCTAAAACATGATTAGCACATTCATTGGCGGGAAAAGTTGGGGCAGGGGGTGATTGGTCAGCCCTCAGAAGGGGTATACATTTAAACTGATTGGTTGAAGCCCTGAGATGTATACGTGGTGAGATGCACGGCTTCTGGGAAGGGGTTGTTAAGTAACTAGGTGGTCAGGGAAGATTTCAACACACATCTAATGGGCAGTTCCAGGAATTGTCTTAACTGCCACAGGAATTTCAGGTTCTGAGTGCAGCTTGGAAACTTTACAAAACCTGGTTCATCACATTTCGATTTCAATTTCTTTTATTCTTTCAGAACCTTACAGTGGAAGGTGAGAGACTTCATTCACAATGACTGCTCTTTTGGCTATATTGGTTTTGGATGCACACATGGGATCATTTTTTTGATCTGTGTGTTGCTGATAATCTAAGCCACAGCCTCACACAGGGCCAAGAGCCTGATTAAGACACATCTCTTTCCAAAGCAATTACTTCTCTGAGGTCAGTTTCAGAACTCAGTCTCTGAGGACAATCACACCAGTGTTCAAAACCAGGTGGACCCAGTCATCTCTTCCAACTGCCACACAAATGACCACAATTAAAACCAAATCACTCTCACATGGCACTCAACTTCTTACATATATACACTCATTATACCCTTTGGCTAGAGGTTTTCATGAATGGCGCAGCACAAGAGAGTGTCCAAAATAAGCTCCCTTGCCCCTCATTTGCCTAACCTCAGGGTGGCCTGAACACCCTTCCTGTGAACTAGGATTGATCACATAGTTCTTCCTTTAATACTGCTCTGCTTCTCCAATTTGAGGCCTACTGACTGTCAGGTTTAGATTCCTTATGTGATTTGGAGTAATTAGGAAACCAAAGCAACTTTGCAGCGCTTGAAAGAACTTATTTGACCCAAATGATCCCTATTCTCACTTGGTGGAAGTCAGGAAACTTACAGAGGAAGGCGAGAGACTTCATCCACAATGACTGATCTTTTTGCCATTTTGGTTTTGGATGCACACATTGCATCTTTCTTTAGATCCATCAGGAGCTGATAATCTAAGCCACAGCCTCATACAGAGCCACAAGGCTGATTCAGACACATACTTTTCCAAAGCATTTAAGCAAAGAGCCACAGGTGATGCCCATTCACTTCCATTTGAAAACTTTTTTCTTCAAAATTCACAAAGGGGTGGCCTGAGGCAATGACCTTCCTGACTTCAGGGTAACAGAACAATAAGTCAGCAAATCCCAATGCAGGGTTTCTGTACTGAGACTTTACTAGTCACAATGATATCTGAGTTTTGTGAGATGCTTGCAATTCCCTTCAGCTATCCAGTACATGGCCATGTCACAGAGCTTGGATGTGGTACATATCTTGGACAAAAAAACATGAGCCTATTCTGGAGAGTGGCCAGAATTCAGGAAGAAAACAGGAACTTAGGAAGATAGTAGGTGTTGCTCATCAAAAAGCAACCAACAGTCCTTTCCTAAAATGGGCAGGATGAATTCTGGGAAGCTTTCTACTAGACAGGATACATCCATTGATCTATTCTGCTTTCTAATATGTACACCCAAGGACACAGTGGGATACACAGACACAGACACACTCGCCTTGTCAAAGGACTTTCTAGAAACAGTCCACTCTAAACCAAACAAACCACCTTTCCTACCTATTCTCAGAACATGAGACAAAACCCCAAACTCACACCCACACTCAAAAAGTCACCTCCTTCCCCCATGTAAGTCTGTGACTATCCAGAGTGTCCTCTGACTGGTGGTCCATACTATGTTCCCCCAAAATGGCCTGTCCTGTCTCAGGTCTGGTCTTCTTGTCCATCTCTGTGAAGTTGTATGGAGCCTGTGCTGACCACTACCTGCTTTCTCATTAAAGGCCCATCTTCAGAGCTCTACTTGCATTTTGTCATCCTCAAACCATTAGGTACCAAGAGAGACAGACTCTCTCCTTGGTAAATCCAAACAAGTAAGTCCACTGGGAATGGGACTGGGACTGGCTCTGTGTGCCTGGCTTCCTGGATCCCAAGTTCAGAGAGTTACATCACCAAAGAAGTGAGGTAGGTCAATTCCAACAGGAAGGGAATGAGGTCACTGCCTTGGCAACCACTTTGTCCTAACACTTGTTTCCAAGGGTCCCTTGAGATGGAGGCTGCCCCTACTTTCTGTGACACTTTCAGAAGTTAGAATGGTATATCAACCGTAGACACCAAGGAGAAGCTCTCCACACAGGGTTGGTTTGGTCCATCTTCTTTATATCAGTAGGAGAGAGGCTGATTCAGACTCATCACTTCATCCTGAACAGGTGGTTTGCCATGGAAGATGACTTTTGCTCTCTCAGGTCCTTCATAGCTGCTACATCTTCTCTAGGGATCATTTCTCATCAAACTTTGAGGTTCTCAGCAGGTGAAAGATCCCCTACATTCCTGTATTGTAAGACCAACTCTGTCCCTGCTCTTTTGTGAAGTTAGATTGAGGGAACAGTGTATGGTTAGGGTTAATAACATATTCTATTTGGGTTAGGAAACATTCTGCGGGATGAATAATGGTATTGGGAACCTGCGATATTCACAAGAATATATAGGTGAAATATAAGTATGAAACCTGAAATCTAGGTACGATTTGAAGCCCTGAAGGGCAATGGGCCCTTTAGTGAGATACTTTGCTTTGAATTATGTTCTGAACAGATATCTCAGATAAATCGATGTGCAATGGCAAAGGACCTTGTACCTTGGATGATTAAATGTCCTAGAGAACATCCAGTCAAAAAGGAATAGTCGGCAGGATTAGGAAGGTAGTCAGTAGGTTTAGAAAAAAGAGTGAATATAGGATTTGAACGAAAGTTTCATTAGCAATAGGGTTTTGGGTAGAGAGTGAATGTAAATATGAGCACATATGAAGAGTCAGTCACAATGATGAACTGGGGAAAATATGTAGGAAAGCAGATATCAATAGAGACATTAGGAAATCAGGCAAAGTATAATGTAATAGGGTTAGACATTTTCAACATGGTTGAGGTTGAATATATAATCTTAGGAAGAAAGAAATATGTTGCCTCCAATAGGATTGACATTTGAGAGCATTAGGCAACCTGGACATGGTTGCTTTTAGTAATCAATGCTCACTTTCCATTTTGCTTTGGTGAAAGGTTAATAGGCACTTGTCACTTCCTGTTTTTCTGTATGCTTAACAAACCACTGTTGAAATCTTGAGAACTGTTTGCTAATTTTGTTCCCAGGATGTGCTGTCCTCAACTTCCAAACTGCAAAATATACTCCTTCACCCGGGTGCACGCAAACCGCACACTCGCCCTGACCCATCAATAAATTTCCCTTTCTGCCCTCTCCAAGAAAAGTATATAAGCTCTGTTAAAGCTGTTCTCAGGGCTCTCTGCTCTATTCAAGTGAGCTCTGAGCCCCAGCATGCTGGACCCCCAATAACCTCTTTGCTGTGGCCGAGTGAAAATGCTATACTGTTCTGTACTTAAAAGATGCTTTCTTTTGCTTGCCTCTGCATAAAGATAGTCAGTTGCTGTTTGCTTTCGAGTAGGTAGACCCAGAAACCGGAACGTCTTGTCAACTAACTTGGACTAGACTTCCACAGGGGTTCAAAAACTCCCCCACTCTCTTTGATGAAGCCCTTCACAGACATCTCTACAACTTCAGAACTACGCACCCCGAAGTCATTCTGCTTCAATATGTGGATGTCCAGCTACTGGCAGCCAACACCAAAGAAAACTGTGAGTCTGAGACCCAAGCACTATTATCTGAGCTTGCTCAACTTGGGTAGAGAGCTTTGGACAAAAAGGCCCAAATTTGCAAGCAAGAAGTAATCTTCCTGGGGTATTTCCTTAGGCGTGGTAAATGATGGCTCACTGAGCCCAGAAAACAAACCGTTGTGCAGATACCACCCCCATTTAACAGGAGACAACATAGAGAGTTTCTTGGGACTGCTGGCTTTAGCAGGTTATGGACCTGGGTTTGTGTTCTTAGCTGCTCCTTTATACCCGCTGTTAAATGAGAATGCCCAATTCCAATGGACCCTTGAGCACCAGCAAGCTTTTGATAACATCTAAGAACACTGACACTGAACTCCTCAACTTCACTGAGCCCAGCCTGCAATTTCAGAAAGCCCTACACTACATTAAAAATGTACATCAACTCAATCAACTTGGTTCAAAAAAACTGCCGGCATTACTGTAGGATCAAGAACGGAGTTTTAGACTAATTCACTCACAGTGAAAGGAAATAATTGAATGGGTAACAAAAGCCTGTCAGTTCTGTCAATTGGTTAATGCTTACCCTTCCAAGCTTCCTGCAGGAAAGCACCTATGAGGAACCAGACCAGGACAATTCTGGGAAGTGGACGTTACTGAAATTAAGCCAGCAAGGTATGGACTTAAATATCTCCTAGTCTTTGTAGATACATTTTCAGGATGGATTGAAGCCTTTCCCACCAAAAAAAAAAAGAAAAGAAAACCGGCACAAATTGTGGTCAAGAAGATCCTGAAAAATATTTATCAAAGACACGTCCTGCCTAATTTAATATGGTCTGATAATTGAACAGCCTTCATGGGCCAGGTAAATCAGGGGTTAGCCAGGACCCTGGGGATTAATTGGAAGTTACATTGTGCTTATAGACCCCAGAGCTCAGGACACGTAAAAAAAATAAATAGAACCATTAAAGAGACCTTAACAAAATTAAGCTTAGAGACCGGCATAAAAGATTAGACTATGCTCCTGCCTTATGCACTGTTACATGCAAGAAATACTCCCTTTCTTTCTTTGTGTAACCTCACCCCCTATGAAATTCTCTATGGGGCCCTTCCTACACTAAGAGACCTAAGCCCGATCTAAGACCTAAGGATCCCTTCCACACACCCTTGCTTGACATACTTAAATCTCTTGTAAGAACTCAGCTATACCTGTGGAAACAGCTGGCCACTGCCTTCCAACCTGGGGACAAGGGGAATCCACATTGATATCAAGAAAGAGACTTCCTCTACATAAGATGACATCAGGTGTCATCCCTGGAACCCCGCTGGAAAGGACCATTCCAGGTGCTACTTATAACACCTACAGCAGGAAAAGTAGAGGGAATCACTTCCTGGATCCATGCCTCTCATCTCAAGCCTGTGCCATGTCCAGACTCTGGCTGAAAACTGGAAAAGACTGTTAACCCTTTCAAATTGCATATTCACCACGTGGGTAAGGCTATAGACTCTCTCCTTGGCCACCCGTAGTCCTAACGCTCATCAGTCCCTTCAGCAGCGATGGCTGACCACAAATACTACTAGACAAGAAGTATGGTCTATCTTGCATACAGCCCCCTTAGGGACCTGGTGGCCATCTCTCCACCCAGACATTTGTCAGCTGGCTATAGGTCTTTCCTATTAGGATATCCCTGATGAAGAGGATCTCACTAAAATTCCATTAAATCCTTTCCGTACCATAGATAATGGAAACAAACATTATGGTTGTAGGGACAGGCAAGCCAGATGCAGGTTGGCTAGCCTATATTAGTATGTTTGCCCGGCAGACTATCAAAGCCACAAACCGCCACGGCTGTGTGGGGGAAAAGCCAACTTCTTCTGTAAGTCATGGGGATTTGAGCATACAGGGGCTGCCTGGTGGAACCCAAAATCCTCATCAAATTCAGTACACAGCATTGGCCATATTACCACTTAGAAAACCCAAACTGATGGCCAACAGAGGAGTCTCTAGATCCTCAAATTCTGTGTGACCTTTTTAACTTCTGCAAGTGCTCAAAAGGGTGAAAGGAAATTCCCCTATGTGAAGGCCTTTTTCCTCTTTCGCTCACATCCTGAACTATGCTTCTCCAATAGTTCCTCAAACTCAGCCTTCTGCTCCAGACTCTCTGATGTCAGTCCCACCTCAGCAAACCTGATTTCTCTTCTCCAATTACTAGATCAAAAACCGAAACCTCCGCCGGTTCTCAGAGCATTGCCCCCTTGCTGAGGTAGCAGGTACTGAGGTACCCATCCATCCACTCACTTCTCTCTTTTCCTGTCAGTGCCCACACCGGGTCCCACCAGGTCCTCTTACCACTTAACCCAAAGCTCAAACCAGCTTAGGAGAGCCCTCAGACCCCTATCGAAAATGTAATGAAAATGGCCTTTAAAGTTGCTTTGTCATCACTGAAAACAGGTTACTAAGAATTTAAAGTTCCTCACAGGCTTTTTGGGATACTCACTCCCGTCTTCCTTTCTGCTCTACTGATTCTACTGCTCAATTTATGTTGCTAGGAAAATCCATAACCCCTTTCCCATTATTCCTTTACATCTCTCCTTCCTTATTCTCAGATCCACGGAGCTGCTCTCACCCCCCGCCTTCCCCGTCTTCCCACTCTGTACCAGGCCCACAGAAAAATCTTCACTGAACTTCTCCAGAAGTCTTCACCATGGCTGACTTTAGGACTTTCAGCAAAAGAGTCTCTATAAATGAGTTCAGTGTAGATTAACTTCCTCTTTTTCTGTTGCCCTGTTCTACTTGGCTACTGGCTGGAAAAATCAGCACTCCTAAGCTAGACACCCCCTTAATAGTTTTTCACAGAATATGTTAACAAGGCCTCTGGCCTTGAGCTGGGGCTTTACAGAGATGGCTACATTTCTAAGATAAAAATTTACAAACTGGGCTCTATGGTAACAGTTGGCAGGGGGATAAAAGAAAAGGAAAAAAAAGCTCTCTGCCTCCCAGGTGTCCTTGAAAAGTTAACTTGCCCACAATAAAGGAAAAAACAGAAAAAAAGCTTCTTTTTGTGAATTTCTGCAGACTGTGAACTTCTGAGTCCCTTCTCTTTCATGTTGGGTACAAAATTCTGAAACTACCTAAACTTGGGGTTCAGGATGTTAATTGATTACAACAGAAGCAATGCCCTCTGAATCCGGTTGCAACCAAATAGGACTTTTTCCCTGTCTTTGGTGCTATCTTAAGTGCCGTGCCTTGTCCGTCCCTACAACAGTATAATTCTATATACTTAAACATTGTTCATGTTTTCATGAAATGGTCAACAGATGTGATTAATTGTGTAATGGTGAAGATGTGTCCCAGATTGCTCTATAATGACCCAGGTTCATTTGAAGTTCAAACACGGGGGCATACAACCCGGTTCCACTGGGAACATATATCCCTCACTTTAGCCATCATATTAGGAATTGGAGTTGCGGCAGTGGTAGTCACAGGAACCACTGCCCTGCTCCATGGTACACAACAAATGACCCAAATAGAAGCAGCAAGAGACCAAAACTTAAAGATAATAGAAACCTCCATCACAGCTTTGCAGGAATCTTTAACATGTCTCTCTGAAGTTGTTTTACACTCCAGTTGAGAGTTGGACCTCCTCTTCATGAGAGAAGGGGGCCTTTGTGCTGCATTGATGTAAGAATGTTGTTTTGATGCCGACCATAATGAGGTTGTAAAAAAAACCTTTGAGTAAAATAAAAGGATGCCTTGAAAAGCGTCAACGAGAGAGAGAGGCCCAAAAAGGGTGGTTTGAGTCTTGGTTCACACAGTCCCCCTGCTTATCTACGCTTTTATCAACCCTGGCCTGTCCAATAATAATCCTCATATTATTGCTAACTATAAAACCCTGTTTGCTTAACCTTGTAATTTCTTTTCTCCAAGCTCAAATTGGATAAGTTAAACTTATGGTAATACCCCACTAGCAGACATAGAATGTGACACGTCCCAATAATCACTTTTATGATTAAAAGTAGCAAGAAGAAGAAGTGGGGAATGAAAGGTTAATAAAAAAGGTACTTGTAACTTCCTGTTTTTCTGTATGCTTAACAAAACACTGTTGAAATATTGAGAACTGTTTGTAATCTTGTTCCCAGATTGTGCTGTCCCCAACTGCCAAATTGCAGAATGTATTCCCTCACCCAGTTTCACACTAACCACCCACTCGCTCTGACCCATTAATAAATTTCCATCCCTGCCCTCTCCAAGGAAAGTATATAAGCTCTGCTTAAGCTGTTCTCAGGGCTCTCTGCTCTATTCATGTGAGCTCTGAGCCCCAGCTTGCTGGACCCCCAATTAACCCCTTGCTGTTGCATGAGACACTATCTTGGTGATCTCTTCCACCGACGCTTGCAGGAACATTACTTGGATGTTTGAATGTAGAAGAGAAAATCCAGTCATAAACGGATAGTCGGTAAGATTAAGAAGATAGTCGGTAGGTTTAGGAAGAAGAGTGAGTATAGGATTTGGAAAACAATATCTTTAGCAATAGGGGTTCGGTTAGAGAGTGAATGTAAATGTCAGCACATGTGAACAGTCACAATAATGAAGTGGGAAAAATATGTAGGAAAGCAGATATCAATAAAGACATTACGAAATCAGGCAAAGTATAAAGTGCATGATACGATTAGACATTTTCAACAGAATTGAGTTAGAATATATAATCTTAAGAAGAAACAAATATGTAGTCACCAATAGGATTGACATTTGAGAGCATTAGGCAACTTTGACATGGATGTTTTTTGTAATCCATGCTCACTTTCCATTTAGGCTTTGGTACAATCAAAAGTGTGACCTTTACATTTGTGTCCAGAATACTACTGTTATAAAATGTATACGTAGATGTGGTGACATGAGTGTTTCTTCCACCATTTCTGGGAGCAATATTTTGAAGACATATAAATGGGTATTGGGGGTACAAAGAGGTGTACACTGTGTCATTGAATATAGAGATAATGCATGAATAGACCATAAGTGAATAAATAATATAACTGGTTCCACATTAAATAACGGATTGAATAGATATCTGAAAATATATAAGAAATCTTATATTGATATACAATCATTCATTCCAACCAATGATACATCTAATATTAATATTAGGGTTACGGTTTATCATGAAGATATGTTAGTTTTGCTACAAAAGTGATTATGGAAATCGAAAATAATGTGTTTGGAAAGAGTCAGTCATAATGCTGGCAATATGTAAACAAGGCCTCTGGCCTTGAGCTGGGGCTTCACAGAGATGGCTACATTTCTAAGATAAAGAAGTTACCAACTGGGCTCCATGGTAACATCTGGCTGAGAGAAAAAAAAAGAGAAGAAAATAGCTCTGCCCCATTCCCGGTATCCTTAAAATGTTAACTTGCCCAGAACAGAGAAAAAAAAAAACAGAAACAAAAACTGCTTTTTATAAACTTCTGCAGATTGTGAACTTCTGAGCCCCTCCCATCCATGTTGGGTACAAAATTCTGAAACAATTTAAACTTGGGGTGCAGGGGATTAAATGATTACAACAGAAGCAATGCCCTCTAAATCCGGTTGCAACCAAATAGGACTGTTTCCGTGTCTTCGGTGCTATCTTAGTTGCCTTACCTTGCCTTGTCCATCCCTTTTCTCATGAAAAGACCAGTCGAGAAACATGGAGGAATGCATGTGCTCTGAAGCAGGAAATGATTGATAGTGAAACAAATGCCTATTAATTTTCTAACTTGTGGATGAAATATATATCCTATGATGTGCATAAATTGAAGAAATAGTAATCTACCAGTGTTGAATAAAAATGAACGTCAAAATACACATCATGTCCGATTGGAATCTACTTGCATTGATGTTAAACTGGGTCAGGTACTGTAGAAATATTAGGATTTGTGTGCACCATTCACTCAAGTTACTTTTCAGTATAGGAAAGAAATATGTTTTTATGGTTAATGAATATTTCTAAGAATAATCTTTGGAAAGTTGATTATAAATTTACGTATATGAATATGAATGAATTTCGTGAGTGTAAAATAAGACACATATTTCATATTTTGAAAAATCTGGAGAGTGTATATATATATATATATATATATATATATATATATATATGTGTGTCTGTGTGTGTGTGTGTGTGTGTGTGTGTGTGTGTGTGTGTGTGTGACTAAAGTCACGGTGGCCTGGACACCCTTCTTGTGAACCAGGAGTGATCAAATAAGTCTGCCATTAATACGTTTCCACTTCTCCAATTTGAGGCCTTCTGACTTTGGCGTTTAGATTCTTTATGTGAAATGGAGTCAAGAAAAAACTGAAGCACTTATGGATTTGCCTCTGCATGGTTTTGAAGAATTCATTTGACCCAAAGGATCCCTATTCCCCTTGATGGAGGTCAGGAACTTTACAGAGAAAGGCGAGAGACTTCATCTACAATGACTGCGAATTTTTGCCATTTTGATTTTGTATGCACACATGGGATCTTTCTTTACATCCATCAGGTGTTGGCAATCTAAGCCACAGCCTCACACAGGGCCAAGAGACTGATTCAGACACATCCCTTTCCAAAGCAGTTAAGCAAAGAGCCACAGGTGATGCCCACTCATTTCCATTTGAAAACTGGTTTCTTCAGGCTTCAGAAAGGGGTGGCGTGAGGCAAAGCCCTTCCTGACATTCAGGGCAAAAGAACAATAGGTAAGCAAAAGGCCCATAGCAGGGTTCCTCCACTGAGACTTTACTGGTCACACTGATATCTGAGTTTTCTGAGATGCTCGCCATTCCCTTCAGCTATCCAGTACATGGCCATATCACAGAGCTTGGAGGTGGTAAATATCTTGGACATAAAACCATGAGCCTATTCTTGAGTGTAGCCAGAATTCAGGAAGAAAATGGGAACTTAGGAATTTTGTAGGTGTTGCCCTTCAATAATGCAAGCCACAATCCATTCAAAAATTGGGCAGGATTGATGCTGGGAAGCTTTCTACTAGACAGGACACATCCATTGATGCATTCTCTTTTCTAATGTCTACAACAACAGACACATTGGGATACACAGACATAGAAACACTTGCCTTGTCAAACGACTTACTAGAAACAGTTCACTCCAAACCAAACAAACCGCCTTTCTTACCTTTTCTCAGAACATGAGATAAAACCAGAAACACACAACAAAAACCACAAAGGCAACGCCTTCCCCCAAGTAGGTCTGTGACTATTCGGAGTGTACTCTCACTGGTGAGCCTTACTATGTACCTCCAAAATGGCCTGTCCTGTCTCAGATCTGGTCTCTTTGGCCAACTCTGTGAAATTGTCAGGAGCCCGTGGTGAGCAACTACTTGCTTTCTCTGGAAAGGCCAGTCTTCAAAGCTTTCCTGGCATTTGGCCATCTTCACATCAATAGATACCAAGAAAGACTGACTCTGTCCTTACAAAATCCAAACAAATGAGCCCACTGGGACTGGGACTAGGACTGGCTCTGGGTGCCTGGAATCCTGGATCGCAAGTTCAGAGAGTTCCATCACCAAGGAATAGAGATGAGGTCACTTCCTTCAGGAACTGAATGAGGTCACTGCCTTTGCAACCACTTTTTCCTAACAGTTGCTTCCAAGGGTCCCATGAGATAGATGCTGCCCCTATTTCCCGTGACCCTCTCACCAGTTAGAATACTATATCACCCATAGGCACCCGTGAACAGCTCTGCACACAGGCCTGGATTGGTCCATCTTCTGTACATTAGGAACAGAGACACTCAGTCAGACACAACCCCTCTCCAGACAGGGTTGTTTTCCATGGAAGATGACTTTTGCTCTCTCAGGTCCTTAATAGCTGCCTACATCTTCTCCAGGGATTATTTCTGCATGGACCTTTGAGGTTTTCAGCAGGTGGTATATCCCCTACATTCCTATATTGTAAGACCAACACTTTCCCTGCTCTTTTATAAAGTTAGAATGAGGGAATAGTATATGGTTTGGGTTAATTACATGTTCGATTTGGGTTAGGAATCATTTTGCTGGATGAATAATGGTATTGGAAATCTGTGATATTTATAAAAATATAGAGGTGAAATATATGTATGAAAACAGAAATCTAAGTAATATTTGAAGCCCAGAAACGGATTGGGCCCTTGATTGGGAGACTTAGCTTTGAATTATGTCCTGCACAGATGTCTCAGATAAATCAATACACAATGGCATCGGACCTTGTACCTTGAATGATTGAATGTCGAAGAGAACATCCATTCAAAAAAGGATAGTCAGTAGGATTTGGGAGATAGTTGGTAGATTCAGAAAGAAGAGTGAGTATAGGATTTGGACCAAAAGTTATTTAGCAATTGGGTTTCAGGTAGAGAGTGAATGTAAATGTCAGCACAAATGAACAGTCAAAATGATGAACTGGGAATTTATGAAGGAAAGCTGATATCAATAGAGACATTAGGATATCAGGCAAAGTAAAGTGAGTGATAGGATTAGACATTTTCAACAGGGTTGAGTTTGAATATATAATCTTAGAAAGAAACAAATATGTAGTCAACAATTGGATTGACATTTGAGAGAATTAGGCAACCTGGACATGGATGTTTTTAGAAATCCATGACCACTTTAAATTTAGGCTTTGGTACAATCATAAGTGTGACCTTTGCTTTATTTTCCAGAATATTACTGTGATAAAATGTATATGTAGATCAGGTGACATGAGTATTTCTTCCACCATTTCTGGGAACAATATTTTGAAGACGTATAAATGAGTATTGGGGGTAGAAAGTGGTGTAGTATCTGTCTAAGAATATAGAGATAATGCAAGAATAGACCATACTGTGAATAAATAATATAATTGGTCCGCTTTAAATAATGGATTGAGTTGATATCTGAAAACATACAGAAAATCTAATGTTGATATAAAATCATTCATTCCAACCAGTTATACTTCTAATGGTAATATTAAGGTGATATTTCATCATGAAGAGTGTGTGAGTTATGCTTCAAAAGTGATTATGGAAATCGAAAATAATGTGTTTAGAAAGAAGTCTTGTTAAAAAACATGGAGGAATACATGTGTTCTGAAGAATGAAGTTATTGAAAGTGAAACAAATGCCAATAAATTTGCTACTTGTGTATGAAATATATATCTTATGATGTGCTTAAACTGAAGAAATAGTAATGTACAAGTGTTGACTAAAAATGAACATCAAAATACACATCACGTTCCATAATTATCTACTTGCATTGGTGTTAAACTGGGTCAGTTACTGTAGAAATATTAGGATTCGTATGCACCATTCACAGAAGTTAGTTTTTATTTCTAGGAAACAAATATGTATTTCAGGTGGATGAATATTTCTGAGAATAATCTTTTGAATATTTGATTATAAATCCACATACATGATTACGAATAAATTTAGGGAGTGTACATTGAGACCCATATATTTCATATTTTGAAAAACTTGGAGAGTATACACACACACACACACACACACACACACACACAGACATTAAAAAGTAGCAATATATATGGAAATCGAAATTCATCATGAAATGTATATCATCCACTGATCCAAAAATATTCATTATACTGAACATGATTTTATTTATCATGTTGTTCATCTACGAAGCTCACCCATAGGTTGAATTTTCAGTTCCAACTGTGTTTAGGTGGAGTGATCTCTTCTCCCAATTTGTATCTGCAAAGTCAGCCACCTCACAAGAATGTACATGTGATAACAGGTATGATTCAATATGTGCATATGAAATAACATGTGCTGAATTGGCTACAGAGAAAGGCAGAGAGGAATTCATCTATTTGTTAACTTTAAAAACACATGGAGAACTATTTCAACAAAATATTGACTAGATTTATAAGTCCTACCCTGTATAATGCAAAAGGCAAGTCCAGCAATACACTATGTCTCGTCTAAACTGCTTGTATTTCTATTCGGTTTGGGTTATTTTTCTCCATCATATTAGAATTAGTAGTCAGAGTCTAGTAGGGTATGCGTTAGTGTCAGGCATTCAGCATTTTGAATTGAAAATAGGAAAATGAATCCAATGTGTATGTAAATATGTGCTTCACAAAAATCTTCCCACTCTAATCCAGAACAATGCCTTGACTTTACCTTCACTCCAAGTAAAATACAATTAGAGTGGACGAGTTAGAAAATCCGTGAATACATATCTGGAATGTAATATGCTCAAGAGTTCACAACCTTGAAGGTGGTAGAGGAGTTTCCAAAAGTAAGGGACAGGTAAATACTCCACAAAAATGGAGCTCTTCTGGACTAAAGACTTCTGGTGAAACTGCCTCTGAGTTTGGGCACTTGAAATATTTGTTGTTGTCAGGAGTTTTAGCTTTTTTTGTAGAGAGACCATCAAAGCTAGGTATGTATCTAAGTGACCTGGAGGACATGGTTTCTTATTTTCTAATGAACATGAGGCAGCAGTGCTGAATTCTCTCTTTGTAGGTAAACTGTGGCCACTGCGGGCAAACTCTTTCCGTGTGGACTGTAAAGCCATCTGGCCATCCTCCACTTGTTGATGTGTTTCTTGCTGCTGCAATGTGAGTTTGGTATTTGCTTCACAAAATACAAGGAGTTAAACTGGGACACAGTGCTAAAGGGAGTTCTGTCACGTGTGGTGTGTCAGGTTCTGCAGGATAATGAACCAACCAGGCTTCAATCCCACATAGCTTGCATCCTTAACCATAGCAATCTGATTCTGAACATTGCCCTGAAAACTCTCCACATAACAAGATGCCTTTACATAGAAGGGTCTGCTGGGTGCACCATGTCAGTCACAAGCCATTTGGAAGCCAATGGCAGATCCACATTGCCCCACCACAGATATTTTATCACACAACTGCACACAACTTTTCTAGGCCCATTTCACATCAGGCTCCAACTTACTGGCATCTCTGTTCTACACCATTTTCATGGTCATGGGAATTTCAAAAATTTCATGGTATTTATCTAGCCATTTTACAAGAATGATGTTGGAGGCACTGTGTGTTTAACTTCATTCAGGAACAATTAAATGGTGAGGAAACTCATTTCAATGAAAGCTCTGGAGAAATCTCACAGGCAAGGCTTCCAAAGAGTGGCCAAAATTTCACAGGAAGCCAGACCTATTGCTGTCTACAATGTGAAGTCCATGTGTGTTTTGACTCTCAACTATGGCTGCCATGTCTTTCAGAATAAAACCATGTGATATCCTGGATTAGATTCCAAGTGCTCTGTGGAAAGCAAACCTGGGCCTAGATCTCAGTTTCCAAGGGCGACTCTCATGCGTGACCAACTAAAATCCCAACATATTTCATGATAACACTTCTCTAAGTCAGCTCTAGAACTCAGTCTCTAAGGGGAATCACACCAGAGTTCAGCCCAGGTATACCCAGTCATATCTTCCAACTACCACACAAATGACCACAATTAAAACCAAACACTCCCACATGGTCCTCATTTTCTTCCATATATACACTCTCATACTACGCTCTGTCTGGAGGTTTCCATGAGTGGCGAAGTCCAAGACAGTGTCCAAAATAAGCTTTCTTGCCCTTCATTGCCTAAAGTCATGGTGGCCTGGACACCCTTCCTGTGAACCAGGTGTGATCAAATAGGCCTGCCCTTAATACACCTCTGCTTCTCCAATTTGAGGCCTACTGACTGTCAGGTATAGATATTTTTATGTGAATTGGAGTCATGAGAAAACCCAAGAACCTATGTGCTAGACTCTCCAGGGCTTTGAAGAACTCATTTGACACAAAGGATGCGTATTCTCACTTGATGGAGTTCAGTAGACTTACAAAGGAAGGCAAGAGACTTCATCCACAGGGACTGCTCTTTTGGCCATTTTGGGTATGGATTCACACACGGAATGATCCATCAGGTGATGAGAATCTAAGCCACAACCTCACACAGGTCCAAGAGGCTGATTCAGACACATTATCAGGATCAATCACTTGATTTTTTCCTCTGTCTAACTAGCTAGAGAGACCTTCTCTTTTAATTGAATTTTTATCTCTGTCTGACTAGCTCGAGAGACCTTCTCTTTTACTTGAATATTTCTACTATAACTATAATACAACCCAAGAAGATAAAATTATTACTCCATATACTATGAATCAAATTGATGATTTAGATAATTAGTTAAATACTTGGGCAATAATCATGTGCAAATCTAATGTTTCATTTGATAACCACTTACCATCTAATCCTTTATTGTCTTTTTGGTCATCACATCATGTAATTTTTCCAAAAATGACAAGAAAAACACCTATTATAAATGCTACAAATATATTCACTGATGGGTCAAATAATGGTACAGCAGTAATATTTACACCTGATCAAACTTTTACATTTTTAGTACCCAAACAATTAGCTCAAAATGTAGAGATTAATGCAGTATTACAAGCTTTTGTGATGCTTAAAGCATCTGTAATTAATTTATTTTCCGATAATCAGTATATAGTTAGTGCTATAGTATCACTTGAAGATGGTAGAAGGATTTCCCCTTCCTCTACTATTTTCTCTTTGCTTTCGACTATACAAAGTCTAATCTGGGACAGGAAAGATCCGTTTTTTATAGGATATTTCAGGACACATACAGGATTGCCTGGAGCCCTTAGTTTGGGCAATTATTTAGCAGATAAAACAACACATGACATTCATACATATTTTCTCAACACTAGAAGAAGCTACAAATTTTCATAAAAAGTTCCATGTCAATGCTAATACTTTACAAAAGCGTTTCAAAGTAACTAAGGAACAAGCTCGACAAATAATAAAACAATGTCAAAATTGTGTGACCTTTTTACCACAAGTTAATCTTGGAGTCAATCCTAGAGGATTGATACCTAACCATATTTGGCAGATGAACGTCACAAACTTGCCAGAATTTGGAAAATTAAAATATTTGCATGTTACAGTTGATACTTCTTCTGGATTTTTGATGGGCTCCCTTCTTGCTGGAGAAAAAAACTAAAGATGTTATAGCTCATTGCTTACAAAATTTTGCCACTGTGGGTGTTCCAAAAGAGTTAAAAACAGATAATGCCCCTGCTTATACTTCTACTTCTTTTAAACAATTTTGCTCATCATTTGGCATTACTCATATAACAGGAATCCCATACAATCCACAGGGAGAAGGCATAGTTGAAAGAACACATGAAACTATTAAAACGTACATATTAAAGCAAAAAGAACAAATTGGGAAGGGGTATATATTCCCCAAAGGTAAACTTAAAATAACCCTTTTACTCTAAACTTTTTAAATTTGGGTTCATCAGGGCTTAGTGCTGCAGAAAGGCATATATGTCCAAAAAATGTACATAAGCCCAAGGTACTTTGGAAGGATATTCTAACAGGACAATGGAAAGGTCCTGACCAAGTAATTGTCTGGAGTCCGGCGTCTGTTTCTGTGTTTCCACAGGGAGAACAGTAGCCAATTTGGATTCCAGAGAGATTAACTAAAGAGATTTCTACAGACCAAAAATAAGATGATTTGGCTCAAATCAATAAGAGCTGATATGCAGAACTCCAGTTTGGCTGTTCTTACATCTGTGACAGAACCAGAATGTTTTTTTCAAATCTATTTTATTATTCCCCTTTCTCATATCATGAAGTTTTATTTTGTTTTTTTTTTTTTAGCTTATACAGAACTAGGTTAATGTTTTGCTGATCAGTTCTATTTTTGGACAATAGAGTTTTTAGACATTGCAATGGAGATTGCACCTGTAAAAAGTCATAAGGCCTTTAATATTATGTCATGTGTTGTATGTATTATATTATGTGTGCACTTGTGTTTTGTGTTATATGTTTGATTTCACATCTTTTCTGTGTTGACTATATTCTTTTCAAGTTGATATACTTTGTCTTCATTATCTGATGTTCTGACTTCTACTTGATCTAGTCTGTTTGTAATATTCTCATTAGCGCTTTTAATCTGATTTACGGTTTCTTGCATTTCTATGATTACAACTTGATTATTTTTTAACACCTCTATCTCCTGATAAAGCTCATTCTTTGCGGATTTAGTTTGTGTGGTTAGTTCCTCTTCAAAATATACTTTCAATGCTTGGATTTGCTGTCTCATGTCTTCTCTAATATTCCGTTCCATCTGAATTAGGAATGCCTTGATTTCTTTCCCTGTCCATATTTCTGATTCTTCTAGGTCCTCCTGTATATTTAGATTGTCCTGCATTGTTTGTAACCCCTTTTTCCCTTGTTTTTTCATATTGTTCACGTTGCTTTCCAGCTCTGTTTGACTGCTTTGTAACTGCTTTCTCCTATACATTTGTTTTGGCTTTGTATATCTCTGTTGTCTCTCTTTTGTGGTGGAAGATTATGCCTAAAAATTTTGGGCTTTGTTGTACTTTAAAGCTGATTCATTCAATTCATATAAGGCTTCTAGGTTCTGTATGCATATAATGATTTGCTGTTTGTTCTTAGGACTATATGTTTAGGTTGGGTGCTCTGGTGGTACAATGGTTAGTATGTCTCGGCTACTTTAGAAGATTGCTCCACTGAAGGTGGATACTACCAGGCAATTGGATCAGGGTGTTGGTAGTAGCTAGGTATTTAGGAGTCTTATAGACAGCCTCGAGACATTCACCTATTTGCATTTAGACAATTACACACAATGGAAGATGTAATGCTTGGAATGAGAGTTGGGGGGTAGGAGAATGAAGGTGCTCTTAAAAAGAAAAAAAGGATAGAGGGAGAGATAGATTAGAGGGGAATGAAAAGAACAATAAAACTTGAAATGGGATAGAAAGAGAGAAGGAAAAGGGGGGAAAGGAACAGGGAGAGAAGAAGGAGAGAAAAAAATATCAACAACAGCAACAACAACAACAAAAAAATTAAAGTCTTAGAGATCCACCTTCTTCTCTTCCAGTAGGCGGAGCTGTGCCTTCCAAGCGGAGTGTCTGCTCTCTACCTGCCGAGAGCTATCCCTGTAGGGCGTCTTCTGGGGGTCTCTCAGACTTGTCAGTCCAGAGCCATTTCACTTCTCCAGCTCTTAACCCCCTTCCTCCTGTCAGCCTGCCAGCCAGGTCCTGTTCCCCAGAAGTGATTCTCCAGAGATCTAGTTACACTTGCAGCCCCACCGAGTGCCCCTTTTAAGCCTCAGTGCTGTGGTAAACTGGCGGATAAGACCTTAGGGGTCACCACTGGTGATATGGGGGCTTTGGGTTCTGGGCTCCCCTCTGCTTCCCTACGGACACGACCCCTGAGAAGTCAATGAAGTTTCCTGGCTGCTTGTATCAGTATGGGGAGTAACACACCTGCTAAAGTGGATTTTGAAGGGAAGGAATTTCGCCGGCCGAACTCCGATGATGTCACCTCTCTGCTATGGTGGGCCCCAGGCTTCTTGCCGGATTGACGGAGGGGAGGGGTGGGACTGGTCCGGCCCGGTTCACCTCAGCTCCTGGCGCGTGGAGGCTTGGCTAAAGACTTCTTCCTGCCAAGCTGTGTCTCGGCGTCTAGCAGGACCCAGTCACTTTGGCTGCGGGCCGGTGGACGGATCTGCAGCTGTGCCCGCAGAGCGCAGACTGTGGCTGGTGAATCTCGAACTCCGCGTCTAGTGGCAGGGTCCCACTCGTCCGGGTCACACAGACGCTTCAAAAAAATTCTTGTAGCTCCCGGGCAGTCTCCCTTCAGTGGAATTTTGCTAGGAGAATCTTTGTTGGTAGAATCCAAGAGTTATCCTTGCGACTTTATGACCCCATCACTGGGAGTGCATTAAAAGCGCAGCCTCTCTGCCCGCCGCCATGTTGGATCCACCATTTCTTTTCATTATATTTAATAATTCTCTTCTAGACAATGTAAATTGTTAAGAAAATTGTTTTCTTTTAGTGCCTTTTGGAATGTTACATAATTCTTTCTTTAGGAATTGTTGCCAGAATTTCTATCTTCATCCCAGTGTATGTGAAGTCAAAGATAAAACCAATCTACAGCTTCTGCAATAGCCATCACTGAACTGCTTGCAGAACTTGCCTGGACTATGTATCACTTGTATGCATTGTGAACTCACCTGCCGGCATTGTGAACTATCTGTTGGTGCAGTGACGTGTGGTAGTGTTGGGGTATTTCTTTGATGATGTCATCGGTGGTACAATTTTTTCAAAGAGAGCCATCAATTGCCTTGCTGTATCTTCCTCCCTTCTGCTTGTCATGGTTGTTCAGCTAAAATTAGGGGGCCAACAGAGATGAGGCAAAGAGCCTCACCCGCCCGCTGGTACAAAGACCTCTCCACAGGTGTGGATGTATACTGGACCTGTAGTCAGTGACGGGTAAGATCCAATTACAATGGTACCAATCTAAGACAGGAGGCTGACACCTTGAGGTCAGGTCATTCGATAATGGGTAAGGACCATATGTACTATTGGACAACCTAAGGCAGGCACGGTCCCTAAGCCACATGCTTGTTGTTTAAACAGAGAGGGTTAGATGTTGAGAGCCACAGCCCAAGGGGCCAAAGCAAACTTTCAGACTGCCAGCTGATGGTTGGCTCACAGCGGCCCCAGCAACATCTAGCTGATTGGCTCCTCTGCGGTGATGCCCATTGGGCTGTTTCCCCACCCTTTCAAATTATGGAGCTGCTTTTTGGGGGACTTTTTTGGCTCTGCTCAAACAACCCAGCCAATCGACCTCAAGAGCAGGAGGAGAGGGGAGGTTGAGAGCTTGTGGGAAGCCGGTGGTGGCAGTTGTGCTCTGAGTGTTTTTCCCGAGGAGCTTTTTTTTGGCCAGTGTGGTTCTAAAAATAAAGTTAGCTTTTGACAAGTGGCTCCTGAATTGTGCCCAGCCAGACTGTGTCAATCCTAAATTGATGGAGCAAAATAACCAAAACAGAATAGAAATACAAGCAGTTCAGAGGAGGCATGGTGTATAGCTGGACTTACCTTTTGTATGATAAAGGGTAGGTGTTATAAATCAAGTCAATATTAAATTGAAGTAGTTCTCCATGTGTTTTAAAGATAACAAATCCGTGAATTCCTGTCGCCCTTTATCTGTATCCTATTCAGCACATGTATTTTTGTATGCACATATAGAATCCTACCTGGTATCACATGTACACTTTTGTGAGGTGGCTGACTTGGCAGATACAAATTGTCAAAAGAGATCACTCCTCCTGAACGTTGTTGGAACTGAAAATTAAAACTACGGGTGAGCTTCCTAGTTGAACAAGATAATACATAAATCCATGTTCAGTAAAATGAATATTTTTGGATCTGTGAAAGATATATATTTCATAATAAATTTCGATTGGCATATATATTGCTACCTTTTAATGTCTGTGCATGTGTGTGTGTGTGTGTGTGTGTGTGTGTATATATATATATATATATATATATATATACACACTCTCCAGATTTTTCAGAATATAAAATATATGTGTCTTATTATACAATCCCTAAATGCATTCATATTCATGTATGTGGATTTATAATCAAATGTTCACAAAATTATTCTCAGAAATATTCATCCACCTCAAATACATATTGTTTCCTAGTACTGAAATCTAAATTCAGTGAATGGTGCATAGAAGTCCTAATTTATCTACAGTATCTGACCCACTTTAACATCAATGCAAGTAGATTACTATGGTACATGATGTGTATTATGACATTCATTTTTATTCAACAATGTTACATGACTATTTCTTCAGTTTATGCACATCATAGGATATATATTTCATTCACAAGTTTTCAAATTTATAGGCATTTGTTTCGCTTTCTATCACTTCCTGCTTCAGTACACATGTATTCCTCCATGTTTTTTGACTGGTCTTTTCATGAGACTACTTTTCATTTTAGATTTCAATAATCGCTTTTGAAGCAAACCTCACACACTCTTCATGACAAACCATAACCTTAATATTACCATTAGATCTATAAATGGTTGTAATGAATGTATGTATATCAATATAAGATTTCCTGTATATTTTCAGATATCAATTCAATCCATAATTTAAAGTTGGAACCAGTTATATTATTTATTCACAGTATCGTCAATTCATTCATTTTATCTATATTTGTAGACACAGGGTAGACCTATTTGTACACCCAATACTAATTTATACATCTTCAAAATATTGACCACAGAATTGGTGGAAGAAATACTCATGTCACCTGATCTACATATACACTTTATCACAGTAATATTCTGGACACAAAATGCAAAGTTCACACTTATGATTGTACCAAAATCTAAATGGAAAGTGAGCATGGATTACTAAAAACATCCAAGTCCAGATTGCCTAATGCTCTCAAATGTTAATCCTATTGGTGCTAAATATTTGTTTTTTTCTAAGATTGTATATTCAACATCTACCATGTTGAAAATGTCTAATCCTATCAATCAATTTATACTTTGCCTGATTTCTTCATGTCTCTATTGATATCTGCTTCCCTATATATTTTCCCCAGTTAATCATTGTGACTGACTCATCACATGTTCTGACATTTACATTCATTCTCTACGAGAAACCCTATTGCTAAAGAACTTTTGGACCAAATCCTATACTCACTCTTCTTCCTAATCTTACTGACTATCTTTCCAATCCTACCGACTACCCTTTTTAAGTGGATGTTTTCTTCTACATTCAATCATCCAATTTACAAGGTCCTATGCCATTGTTTATCGATTTATCTGAGACATCTGTGCAGAAGGTATTTCAAAGCTAAGTATCCCAATCAAGGACCCAATGCTCTTCTGGGCTTCAAATCTTACCTAGACTTCTGTATTCATACTTATATTTCACCTGTATATTCTTGTAAATATCACAGGTTCCCAATGCCATTATTCATCATGCAGAATGATTCCTAACCCAAATCGAACCTGTTATTACCCTAACCATACACTGTTCCCTCAATCTAACTTTACAGAAAAGCAGGGACAGAGTTGGTCTTACAATCAGGAGTGTAGGGGATCTTCCACCTGCTGAGAACCTCAAAGGTCAATACAGAAATGATGCATGGAGAAGATGTAGGCAGCAATGAAGGACCTGAGGGAGGAAAAGTCAACTTCCATCGCAAACAACCTGGTCAGGGTGAAGGGATGTGTCTGAATCAGCCTCTTTCATCTTAATGTAGAGAAGATGGACCAAACCAAGCCTGTGTGGAGAGCTGTGCCCAGGTGCCTATGGTTGATATACCATTCTAACTTGTGAAAATGTCACAGCAAGTAGGTGCACCCTCCATCTCATGGGACCCTTGGAAGCAACTGTTAGGACAAAGTGGTTGCCAAGGCAGTGACTTCATTCACTTCCTGAAGGAAGTTACCTCACATAACTTCCTTGGTGATGGAACTCTCTAAACTTGGGATTCAGGAAGCCAGGCAACCACAGCCAGTTCCAGTCCCAGTTCCAGTTGTCTCACTTGTTTGGGTAAACCAAGGACAGAGTCAGTCTTTCTTGGTACCTAGTTATGTGAGGATGGCCAAATGCTAGGAAAGCTAAGAAGAGGGGCCTTTCCTGAGAAAGAAGGTAGTGGCTCACCAGTGACTTTTGACAACTTCACAGAGTTGGCCAAGGAGACCAGAACTGAGACAGCACAGTGCATTTCGTGGAAATATAGTATGTCCCACCCATCATAGGACACTCCGGATAGTCACAGACCTACTTTGGGAAAGGTGGTGTCTTTTTGAGTGTGGGTGTGAGTTTGTGGTTTTGTCTCATGTTCTGAGAATATGTAGGAAAGGCGATTTGTTTGGTTTGGAGAGGACTGTATCTAGTATGTCCTCTGACAAGGTGAGTGTTTCTATTACTGTGTATCCCACTCTCTCCGTGGTCTTAGTATTAGAAAAAGAATGCATCATGGATGTGTTCTGTCTAGTAGAAAGCTTCCCAGCATTCATACTGCCAATTTATGAATGGACTGCGACTAGCCTTATCAATGGGCAAAACCTACTATCTTTCTAAGTTCCTGTTTTCTTCCTGAATTCCGGACACTCTCCAGAATAGGCTCAAAGTTTTGTGTCCAAGCTATGTAGCACCTCCAAGCTCTGTCACATGGCCATGTACTGGATAGCTGAAGGGAAGTGGAGCATGTCAGAAAACTCAGATATCAGGAAACTCTGATACCAGGAAAGTCTCAGTGGAGAAACCCTGCTTTGGGCCATTTGCTTACCTATTTTTCTGTTGCCCTGAATGTAAGGAAAGTCTTTGGCTCAGGCCACCCCTTTGTGAAGCCTGAAGAAAACAGTATTCAAATGGAAATAAGTGGGCATCACCTGTGGCTCTTCGCTTAATTGCTTTGGAAATGGATGTGTCTGAATCAGCCTCTTGGCGCTCGGTGAAGCTGGGGCTTAGATTGTCAGCACCTGATGGATCTAAAGAAATATCCCTTGTGTGCATTCATAACCAAAATTCGAAAAGATCAGTCATTGTGGATGAAGTCTCTCACCTTCCTCTGTTAGGTTCCTGACCTCCATCAAGTGTGATTATTGACCCTTGAGTAAAATGAGTTTTTCAAAGCCCTGCAGATGTGCTAGTGTTGTCTCATGACTACAAACCACATAAGAATCTATACCTGACAGTCAGTAGGCCTCAAATAGTAGAAGCAGAGCAGTATTAATGGCAGGCCTATTTGATCACTCCTGGTTGACAGGAAGAGTGTGCAGGCCACACTTACTTTAGGCAAATGAGGGGCAAGGAAGCTTATATTGGACACTGTCTTGAGCTGCGCCACTTATGGAAACCTCTAGCCAGAAGTTATGATGAATATCTATATGGAAGAAAATGAGGGCGATGTGGGAGTGTTTTGGTTATAATTGTGGTCATTTTTGTGGCAGTTGGAAGAGATGACTGGGTCCACCAGGGCTTCACTCTTGGGTGATTCCCCTTATAGACTGACTTCTGGAACTGACCTCAGAGTAGTATTGCCATGAATTGAGTTGGGATTTTAGGAGGCCACGCATGAGATTCACCCTTGGAATCTGAAATCTAGTCCCAGGTTGGTTTTCCACAGAGCACTGTGAATCTCAGCCAGGATATCACATGATTTTATTATGAAAAACATGGAAGCCATAGTTGAGAGTCAAAACACACATGGACCTCACATTGTACAGTTCAATGGGCCTGGCTTCATGTGACCTTTTGGCCACTCTTTGGGAAGCCTTTCCTGTGAGTGTTGTCCAGAGATTTCATTGAAATGAACTTCCTCACCATTTAGTGGTTCCTGAATGAATTGAAACCCACAGTGCCTCCAACTTCATCCTTGAAAAATGGCTAGATGAATACCATCAAATTTTTGAAATACCCATGACCAGGTGGCACTGGAGAAACATTGGATGTCCTGTTGCTGATAATGAGTATACAATACAGTGCCTTGATTGACTGGGTTTCATGAAAATGTTGAAGAACAGTGATGCCACTAAGTTGGAGCCTCCTGAGTATTGGGCCTAGAGTAGTGGTGTGCAGGTGTGTGATAAAACATCTGTGGTGGAGTCATGTGGACCTTCCATTGGCTTCAAAATAGCTTGTGACTGATATAGTGTAGCCAGCAGACCCTTATATGTAAATGCATCCTGTTATATGGAGAGTTTTCAGGGCAATGTTCAGAATCAGGTTGCTATGGTCAAGGGGCCAAGCTATGTGGGATAAAGGCCTGGTTGGTGCATTCTCTTGCAGACCCTGACACACCACACGTGACAGAACTCCCTCTAGCACTTTCTCCCAGTTGAAATCTTTGTATTTCACGAAGCAAATACCAAACTCCCAGTACAGCAGCAAGAAACACCACGAAAATTGGAGGATGATCAAATGGTTTCACAGTCCTCACAGGGAGACACATAGCCCCCAGTGGCCACAGTTTACCTACAAAGAGAGAATTCAGCACTGCTGTCTCATGTTCATTGGAATATAAGAAACAAGATCGTTCAGGTCACATAGATGCAGATCCAGCTTTAATTGTCTCACCACAAATGAAGATTAAGCTCCTGACAACAACATATATTTCAAGTGCCCAACCTCAGAGGCAGTTTCTCAAGAAGTCTTTAGGCCAGGAAAGCTCCATTTTTGTGGAGGGTTTACCCTGTCCATTACTTTTGTAAACTCCTCTACCACCTCCACGTTTGTGAACAACTGAGCATATTGCATTCCATATATATATGCACAGATTTTCGAACTCTTCTCCTGTAATTGTGTCTTACTTGGGGCAAAGGTAATGTCAAGGCATTGTTCTCGATAAGAGTGGGAAGATTTTTCAAAGCACATACTTACATACACATTGGATACCTTTTCCAATTTTCCATTGGAAATACTGAATCCCTGACACTAACCCTTAGCCTACTAGACTCTGACTACTTATCCTAATATGATGGAGAATAATAATCCAAACAGAATAGAAATACAAGCAGTTCAGAGGAAGCATGGTATAGTTGAATTTGCCTTTTGCATTATGTAGTGTAGGAGTTATAAATCTAGTCAACTTTTGTAGAAATTGTTCTCCATGTGTTTTTAAAGTTAACAAATATGTGAATTCCTGTCTCCCTTTCTCTGTAGCCTATTTGCACATGTATTTTTATATGCACATATAGAATCCTACAAGGTACAACACGTACATTCTTGTGAGGTGGTTGACTTGGCAGATACACATTGTGAGAAGAGATCACTTCTCCTAAATGCTGTTGGAAGTTAAAATTCGAACTCTGTGTGAGCTTCCTAGTTTAACAACATTATACATAAATCCATGTTCAGTAAAATGAATATTTTTGAATGTGTGGATGATATATATTTCATGGTGAATTTCAATTGGCATATATATTGCTACCTTTTAATGTCTGTGTGCATGTGTGTGTGTATGTGTGTGTGTGTGTGTGTGTGTGTGTGTGTGTGTGTGTGTGTATATATATATACAAACTTTCCAGATTTTTCAAAATATGAAATACATGTGTCTTTTTATACATTTTCTAAATTCATTCATATTCATATATGTGAATTTATAATCAACTTTTCACAAGATTATCGTCAGAAATATTCATCCACCTGAAATATGTATTTGTTTCCTAGAACTGAAAACTATCTTCAGTTAATGGTGCCTACAAATCCTAAAATTAATACAGTAACTGACCCAGGTTAACATCAATGCAAATTGATTCCTATGGGACATGATGTGTATTTTGACGTTCATTTTTATTCAAAACTGGTACATTACTATTTCTTCAGTTTATGCACATAATAGGATATATATTTCATCCAAAAGTTCGCTAATTTAGAGGCATTTGTTTCACTTTCAATCACTTCCTGCTTCAGAACACATGTATTTTTTCATGGTTCTTGACTGGTCTTTTCATGAGACTTCTTTCGAAACATATTATTTTTGATTTCCATAATCACTTTTGAAGAAAAACTCACACACCTTTCATGATAAACCATAACCTTAATTTTACTGTTAGATGTATAACTAGTTGGAATGAATCTATGTATATCAATATAAGATTTCTTATATATTTTAAGATATGAATCCAATGCATTATTTAAAGTGGACCAGTTATATTATTTATTAACAGTATGGTCTATTCATGCATTAGCTCTATATTCATAGACACAAGGTACACCTCTTTGTACCCCCAATACTAACTTATTAATCTTCAAAATATTGCTCCCAGAAATGATGGAAAAATTACTCATGTCACCTGATCTACATATACATTTTATCACAGTAATATTCTGCAGACAAAACGCAAGGTTCACACTTATTATTGTACCAAGCCTAAATTGAAAATGAACATGGATTACTAAACACAGCCATGTCCAGGTTGCCTAATGCTCTCAAATACCAATCCAATTAGTGACTACATATTGGTTTCTTCCTAAGATCATATATTCAAATTCAACCCTGTTGAAAATGTCTAATCCTATCACCCACTTTATATTTTGCCTTATTTTGTAATATCTCTATTGATATCTGTTTTCCTACATATTTTCTCCGGTTCACTATTGTGACTGACTCTTCACGTGGGCTAACATTTACATTCACACTCTAAACAAAACCCTATTGATAAAGAATATTTTTTTTCCAAAACCTATACTCATTCTTCTTCCTAAACCTAACAACTATCTTCCTAATCCTACCGACTATCCTTTTTTGACTGAATGTTCTTTTCTACACCCAATCATCAAAGTAAACACTGGGCGAGCTTCGGAGGAAGAGACCACCAAAAGACTATCTCATGCAACAGCAAAGGGTTTATAGGGGGTCAGCATGCAGGGGATCGGAGCTCACTTGAATAGAGCAGAGAGCCCTGAGAAGAGCTTAAGCAGAGCTTATATACTTTCTTTGGGGAGGGCAGGGAGTGAAGTTTATTGATGGGTGAGGGAGAGTGGGCGGTTTGCATTCAACCGGGTGAGGGAGTACATTCTGCAGTTTGGCATTTGGGGACAGGACATTCTGGGAACAAGATTAGCAAACAGTTCTCAAGATTTCAACAGTGTTTTGTTAAGCATACAGAAAAAAAAGTGACAAGTACCTATTTTATTAATCTTTCATTCCCCACTTCTTCTTCTAGCTACTTTTAATCATAAAAGTGATCATTGTGGGGTGTCACATTCTATGTCTGCTAGTGGGGTATTACCATGAGTTTAACTTGTCCAATTTGAGCTTAGAGAAAAGAAATTACACGGTTGAGCAAACAGGGTTTTATAGTTAGCAATAATATGGAGATTATTATCGGACAGGCCAGGGTTGATAAAAAAGTAGTCAAACAGGGGGACTATGTGAACCAAGACTCAAACCACTTTTTTTGGTCCTCTCACTCTCTCATTGACACTCTTCAAGGTGTTTTTTTAATTTAATCATATTTTTTTTTACAACTCCATTATGCTCAGAATAAACACAACATTCTTCCCAGGAAGTGACAAATACCTATTTTATTAACCTTTCACTTCCGACTATCCCTTTTTGACTGGATGTTCTCTTCGACATTCAATCATCCAAGGTACAAGGTCCTATGCCATTGTATATTGATTAATCTGACCAATCTGTGCAGAACCTAATTCATATCTAAGTATTCCAATCAAGGGCAAAATGCTCTTTTGGGCTTCAAATCTTACCTAGATTTCTGTTTTCATACATATATTTCACCTATATATTCTCATACATATCGCAGGTTCCCAATACCATTATTCATCCAGCAGAATTATTCCTAACCCAAATCACACATGTTATTAACCCTAACCATAGACTGTTCCCTCAATCTAACATTACAGAACAGCAGGGACAGAGTTGGTCTTACAATACAGGAATGTAGTGGATCTTCCACCTGCTGAAAACCTCAAAGGTCCATGCAGAAATGATCCCTGGAGAACATGTAGGCAACTATGAAGAACGTGAGAGAGCAAAAGTCATCTTCCATGGAAAACAACCTGGTAAGGATGAAGGGTTGTGTCTCATTCACCCTCTCTCCTTAATGTAGAAAAGATGGACCAACAAAGGCCTTTGTGGAGAGCTGTTCCCGGGTTCCTATGGTTGAGATACCAATCTAACTTGTGAAAGTGTCAGAGGAAGTATGGAAGCAACTGTTCGGAAAAAGTGGTTGCTAAGGCAGTGACGTCATTCAGTTTCTGAAGGAAGTGACCTCACCTCACTTCCTTGATGATGGAACTCTCTGAACTTGGGATCCAGGAAGCCAGGCATCCAGAACCAGTCCCAGTCCCAGTACAGTGGGATCACTTGTTTGGATTTACCAAGGACAGAGTAAGTCTTTTTTGGTACCTACTGATATGAGGATGGCCAAATGCCAGGAAATTTTGAAGACTGGCCTTTCCAGAGAAAGCAAGAAGTGGCTCACCGCGGGCCCCTGATATTTCACAGAGTTGGCCATGGAGACCAGATCTGAGACAGGACAGGCGATTTCTGGGGAACATAGTATGGCCCACCAGTCAGAGGACACTCTGGATAGTCACAGACTTACTTTGGGGAAGGAGGTGCCTTTTTCAGTGTGGGTGTGAGTTTGTGGTTTTGTCTTATGTTCTGAGAATAGGTAGGAAAGGCGGCTTGCTTGGTTTGGAGTGGAATGTTTCTAGAAAGTCTTTTGACAAGGCGAGTGTTTCTCTGTCTGTGTATCCCACTGTGTCCGTGGTTGTAGACATTAGAAAAGAGAATGCATCAATGGATGTGTCCTGTCTAGTAGAAAGCTTCCCAGCATTCATCCTACCCATTTTAGGAATGGACTGCAGGTTGCCTTATCGATGGACAACATGTACTGTCTTCCTAAGTTCCTGTTTTCTTCCTGAATTCTGGCCACTCTCCACAATAGGCTCATGGTTTTGTGTCCAAAATATGTACCACCTCCAAACTCTGTGACGTGGCCATGTAATCCATAGCTGAAGGGAATGGCAAGCATCTCAGAAAACTCAGATATCAGTGTGACCAGGAAAGTCTCAGTAGAGAAACCCTGCTTTGGGCCTTTTGCTTACCTATTGTTCTGTTGCCCTGAATGTCAGGAAGGTCTTTGCCTCAGGCCACCCTTTGTGAAGCCTGAAGAAAACAGTTTTAAAATGGAAAGGAATGGGCATCACCAGTGCCTCTTTGCTTAATTACTTTGGAAAGGGATGTGTCTGAATCAGCCTCTTGGCCCTGTGTGAGGCTGTGGCTTAGATTATCAGCATCGGATGGATCTAAAGAAAGATCCAATGTGTGCATCCAAAACCAAAATGTCAAAAAATCAGTCATTGTGGGTGAAGTCTCTTGCCTTCCTGTGTTTGGTTCTTGACCTCCATCAAGGGAGTATTGGAATTTTTGTGTCAAATGAGTTCTTCCAATCCCTGCAAAGGTGCTTGGGTTTAATAATGACTCCAAATCACATACTATACCTGATAGTCAGTAGGCCTCAAATTGGAGAAGTAGAGCAGTATTAATGGCAGAACTATGTGATCAATCCTGGTTCACAGGAAGGGTGTCCAGGCCACCCTGAATTTAGGTAAATGAGGAGAAGGGAGCTTATTATGGACACTCTATTGGGCTGTGCCATTTAAGGAAACCTCCAGCCAGAGATTATGATGAGTGACTATATGGAAGTAGATGAGGGCCATGTGGGATTGTTTTGATTTTAATTGTGGTAACTTGTGTGGCTTTTGGAAGAGATGACTGTGTTCACCTGGGCTTTAACACTGACGTGATTCTCCTAGAAGACTGAGTTCTGTAACTGACTTCAGAGTAGTAATTGCTTTGGAAATGGATATGTTTTAATCAGCCTCTTGGCCCTGTTTGAGGCTGTGGCTTAGATTATCAGCACCAGATGGATCTAAAGAAAGATCCCATGTGTGCATCCAAAACCAAAATGGCGAAAAGAGCAGTAATTGTCGATGAACTCTCTCACCTTCCTCTGTAAGGTTCTGAAAGAATAAAAGAAATTGAAATTGAAATGTAAAGAACCAGGTTTTGTAAAGTTTCCAAGCTGCACTCAGCACCTGAAATTTCTGTGGCAGTTAAGACAATTCCCGGATTTGCACATTAGATGTGTGTTGAAATCTTCCCTGAGGACCTAGTTACTTAACAGCCCCTTCCCAGAAACCATGCAGCTCACCACGTATACATCACAGTGCATCCACCAATCAATTTAAATGTATACCCCTTCTTACGGCTGACCAATCACCCCCTGCCCAACCTGTTCCCGCCAATGAATGTGCTAATCATGTTTTAGAGTTGTTATTTGATTTTCCCGCGGTATATGATGATTTGCTAAAGGAGGCTATTATGTATGTAAAGTCCCTGCCCTCTCTAAAGAATGTATATAAACTCCGCTCAAGTGGTTCTCGGGGCTCTTTGTTCTTTGTTCCTCTGAAGTGAGCCCTGAGCTCCAGCATGCTATACCCCCAATAAACCCTTTGGTGTTGCATGAGAAAGCCTGTTGGTGGTCTTTTCCTCCGATGTTCGCCCCACCTTTTCATCTGGAGGCCCCAGGTGAGATATCCGGAGCAGCGGACGAAAGACCCCAAGGGACTCCTCTCGGGGTAAGAAAGGCGCCTCTTTCTGGTTTCGGGTTTCAGGTTAGGGCTTGGCAAAGTGGCTGTCGGTGAAGAGCATTAGCTCTCTCTGACAGTGGGTGGCAGACGTGTCACAGAGCTACTGGCCACGTCCCTGGGGGACACTCCAGAGGACGAGGGAAATCAAGGAATATTAGTTTCCTCAACTCGGTTATATTTTGCTTCAGGATTCGGTTTGCCAGCCCATCAGGTTTTGCTGGCTACACAGTTTTGTTCATTGTCCCGAACTCATGTTGAGTTTACTGTCTGTCTTTATTGTCTAACCCATCAGGTTTTGCCAGTTACTGAGTTCTAATATTTGTCTTGGACCCATGTTAAACGTTTACTGTTTGTCTTTGTCTGTGTTGCGTTTGTGTCTTCACTGTCTCTTTTTGAGTAATTCCCATTATGGGACAAAGCACTTTCACGCTTCTGTCGCTGACCCTTGATCATTGGACTGATGTCCGCTCAAGGGCCCAGAATCATTATTTTTCAGTTAAATGTCAGACCTGGCAGACTCTCTGTGCTTCAGAATTGCCCATCCTCAAAGTCGGGTGGCCCCCAGAAGGATCCTTCTACTTCCCTCTAATCCGAAAAGTCAGAGATATTGTCTTTCAGCCGGGACCACGTGGCCACGCAGATCAACAGCCATATACCCCTTCCCCAGGATCCTATCATTCAAACCTTCCGTTTCCTCCCCATCTTTCCCTCATTCTTCCTGAGTCACAAGACTGGACAATCCTCCCCCTCCTTATCCTCTGCCCTCGCTCCCCAACCCCCAACACATTCCAGATGATTCTCCCGCCACTAACTCAGCCTCTCCGCCACTAGAGGCAATTGGGCCAGACCCAAGCCCTCCAAGGGACTTCTCCGCAGCAGCAGCAGCCCCTCCTTTTCTGGTGGAAGCTGGGCCACCTAAAGAAACCCGCCAGCTACGGAAAATAGAAAACTCAGAAGCCACTGTGATGCTCCCTCTTCATCCTTATGGGCCCATGAACCGACCAAACTGGGATCCCAACACCTTTGAAGGTTGGTAGCATCTTTCCACTTATCACAGGGCTCTAATAGCGGGGCTCCGAGTGGCCGCCAGAGGGCCGACTAATTTGGCCATGGTAAGAGAGATAATCCAACGTCCTAATGAGTCTCCCTCTATGATTCTGGAGAGAATTATGGAAGCATATAGGAAATATACTTCTTTTGATCCTCAGGCAGAGGACGAAAAAACATCTGTTGCAATGGCCTTTATCCAGTTTTGATTCTGACTCCTTAATGTGTTCGACTACATGATTGGTTGCCTTAGGTGGCGTAATCAGGGTGCGGCCAACAGTCATCCACCCTGTGGGTCTTGCTGAGGTTGTCCGAGCATAGACAGCAAACTCAACATAGCCCCAACGTTTGGCCTTGGGGTCAGGTATATCTGAAGTATACGATCCATTGTTATCGGATGAAGAGCCTTTATGCCACTTTAGGTAACTAGAAGTCAACCCTTCAGAGTAGCCAAGTGAGTGGTAAGAACAGCTACCACGTTCATCATGGAACCTGCATGACCAATAGGGACACCCATTATATATCTCAGGCCACCAATGACAATAGTCTTTGGTTTGATTAAAAAGGAAGCAAATGAAAGGCCAGTTCCAGCTACCAGGGACGAAGGTCCTTGAAGGTGACAATTTTAGGGAAATAGAGGTGCAGTTGTGGATGAAGCAAGTAGTTGCATCCACTGCGCGGACCTTCTGCATGCCATGTTCTGAGTATCGTTCCCGAAGAGTGAATAAATACATGGTAGGTTAGGAGGGTAAAGACAAGTCCCAACAGAGCACAGAAAAAAAGCAGAGCACAAAAAACAAGCAGTTAGAGAAGACTAGGGTGTTGGGAGAGCTCATTGTGCCTTCTTTAAGAGGAATTGGGCTGCAGAGAACACCGTGTGAGCCGCAACTTAAATGGGTGAGATGGGTGTGGAAAGCAGGATTAAAGGGGAGCTTCAGGAGGTGATTCTTGGAGTTCCTCTGGCATGGTCCTGTGGTCAGCAGGTCGGGCCTCCTTGTGATATGGCTTCAACCTAGAAATGGGAATCCAGGGAGTGAGACGGTTGTCTGGTAAGGAGAGTTTGGCGGCGGTGGGGGTACAGAGAATGAAAGGATAGGGGCTTTCCCATTTTGGTGCAAGAGTCCCTTTCTCCTCTGGGGTATTATAATAGACTAGACTCCCAGGTGTTAAGGGAGGAGTGTTTGGAGAGGAGACTGGGTCCGGAAGAAGCCAGTTCTGACATTTCCAGTGTTCAGAGCGGAGATGAAACAAGAGAGGCAAAGACAAATCTCGGGTGAGAGGTCCTTGTGAAGTGACCAACCCAGAGGGTATAAGAGGTCTTCCATACATTATCTCAAAGGGAGACAGTAAAGATGGTTTCTTAGGGAGAGCTCTGATTCGAAGCAAAGCAAAGGGAAGGATTTTGACCCAGTCTAAGTTTAATTCCATTGTCAATTTGGTAAGGACTTCCTTCAGAGTATGATTTACCCTTTCCACTTTCCCTGAAGCCTGGGGGTAATATGGACAGTGGAAATGCCACTTGAAGGAGAGGGCTTGAGAGACCTTTTGTGTGATCCTAGAAATAATCTCAGGGCCATTGTCATATTGTAGGGAAGTGGGCATACAAAACCTAGGGATGATGTCTGTCAGTTAGATTGAAGTTACAGTGGAAGCCTTTTTATTGGAAGTGGGAAATGCCTCAACCCAAACAGAGAAAGTGTCCACAAAGACAAGGAGGTATTTAGTGTGCCATACTGTGGGCATGTTGGTGAAGTCTACTTGCCAGTCAGCAACGGGAATGTGTCCCCGGGCTTGGTGGAAAGGGAAAGGTTTGGGCCTTAAAGAAGTATGAGGTTTGGTCCGCTGACAGATCTGACAATTAGAGGCTATATTCTCTATCATGGCTATGTCAGAAGGGTTGAGGGAGAAGAAGCTCTGTAAAAAAAGGGTCAAAGACTGAGAATTGGAATGGTGTAGAGTATGAAGGAACTTAAAAAGATCTTGTTCTTACTGGAAGAAGTAGGGGCTTCAGATGAGCTGTCTAAAGTGGCCATAATATGTACCCCATAGGGGCCATAATTGGAAGTGGTAGCAGGCATTCGTGGCGCCTGGTCAGCTTTGGCATTGCCCTCAGTGATAAGAGAGCCGTCCTTCTGATGGGACCTACAATGGACAACTCAAAACTGGGTGGGTAAGTGGGAGGCCTCCATCAGATTGGTTATAAGAGCCGAATTAGTGATCGCATTACCTTTGGTGGTAAGTAGGCGTCGCTCCCTTCATATTGAAGCATGGGATAATAAGATCTGGAAGACATATTTTGAATCAGTATAGAGGGTGAGGGATTTGCCTTGTGCTAGAAGGCAGGCACGAGTGGCTGCTATAAGTTCAATCTGCTGGTTGGTAGTTCCTGAAGGCAAAGCTTTGGTGTCTATAATCTCAGTGGCTGAAACTACAGCATATCCAGAGTAATGAGTGCCGTTCTGCCTAAAGGAACTGCTGTCAGTAAACCAGATAAGGTCAGGCTTGGTGAGTGGTTCCTCAGAAATGGAAGAATGACAGGGGAGGAAATCTTCTAAGGTTTCCAAGCAATTATGAGTTGGTGTGTTAGACGTGGGAGTCATTGGGAGCAGTGAGGCAAGGTTCAGTGCAGAGCAGGGGAGGAAAGTAATATTAGGGTTTTCCAGAAAGGAAGTGAGGAGCGACAGAACTCTGGATGGAGGAAGGGTTTGAAGGCCCTTATAAGCTGAAAGATCTTTCAAGTGATGTGGGGAGTGGATAGTTCAAGGGGCCCCAAAACTCAGCTTAGAGGCTTCTTTGTGTAAAATTTGTCCAGCAACCAGAGCTCTTAAGCAAGGGGCTCACCCACGGATGGTAGAGTCTAGTTTCTTGGAAAATATGCCACAGGTGCAAATGTAGGCCCATAGTTTCGACCTAAGACCCTAAGTGCTTGCCCCCCTTTTTCATGGACATATAGATGAAATGGTCTTGAAAGATCAGGAAGGTGAAGGGCAGGTGCCTTTAAGAGGAGTTGCTGAAACCTGCGGAAGTGGTAGATGGGGGAGGAGACAAGAGATTCACTAGGGGGTCCATTTGCTTGGTCATACAGGGGTTTGGATAGAAGAGAATAATTTGGGATCCAGGCCCTAAAATAACCTGCTAATCCTAGGAATGATAGTATTTTGGCTTTCATATTGGGCACTGGAAGATCAGAGAGGAGTTGCCTCCTATCCAGTGTTATTTCCTTTTTCCTGGGTCTAAGGCAAAAACCAAGAGAGGTGACAGAAGAATGGGAAACCTGGGCCTTGTGGGGAGACTCCCTATATCCCTTGTCTGCTAGGAAATTAAGAAGCTGAGCTGTGTGGGATTGAGAGTGTTCCCAGAGGGACTACATAGAAGAAGGTCATTGACATATGGAAGGAGAATAGTGTCAGGACAGGTCGGGTGAAAGGATGTGAGGTCCTGGGCAAGAACTTGGCCAAAGAGATGGGGGCTATCCCTGAATCCCTGTGGGAGGACAGTCCAGGAAAGCTGATGAGAATGGTGGAAGTGAGAGTCAGTCCATGTCAAAGCAAAGATATTCTGAGATTCTGAGAACAAGGGAATAGAAAAGAATGCATCTTTTAAACCTAGGACCGAGAAGTGGGTAGTAGTGGCAGGGATCTGAGAGAGGAGGGTGTAAGGGTTGGGCACTAGCGGGTGGATGGGGACCACAGAGGAGTTGACAAGGAGAAGGTCTTGAACCAGCCTGTAGGACACTTTAGGTTTCTTAAGTGCCAGAATGGGGGTGTTGAAATTAGAGTGTGTAGGCCTAAGATACCCCTTTTGTAATAAATCCTGGATGATGGGTTCTAATTCGAGGAGGGCTGTGGTTGTGAGTGGATATTGTGATTGACTAATATATCTTGAAGGGTCCCATAAGACAATATGAATAGGACTGCATTTAGCCATAAGGGGTGTAGTTGTGTCCCAAACCTCAGGCTTAACTGGTTTAGAGAGTCATGGGAGAGTGCATTAAGGAGGTGTATCTGCCCCTAGGAACATCATGAGGAAATGAGAGGTAGGAGAGGTGTGGGGTGATATGTGAATGGTGACTTTTAATAGTGAGAGTATGTCCCTTCCCAGAAGGGGAATGGGGCAATGGCTCATAACGAGAAAGAAGTGAGTGAAGGACAAAAGGGATCCCTGCATATAACATGATGGGGGGGTTTGAGGGAAAATCTGTTTACCTCCTACCCTGACAATAGGAGTTTTTGAGGGTGTGGGAGAACCCCAATACTCCCTTAAGACCGAAAAAGTGGCACCAGTATCCAAGAGGAAGGTAATGAAGCATCCATCCACCAGGAAGGTAAACCTAGGCTCTTGATTCTTGATGGTAATAGTCTGGAGGGAAAGCCCAGGGATCCGTCAATCCTCCTCTGCTAAGCCCAAGAAAGGCTGTGGTTGCCTGGCGGCTGACCAACCTCCCTCTCGGGTTGTTGGGCAGTCTGCCCCCCAGTGTCCCCTTTGATGGCATTTTGGGCAGGGGTTGTAGGGTGTCCTCAGTGAAGGACAATCCCTGGCCCAATGTCCCTCCTTACCACATTTGAAGCAAGCTCCCGGGGGTGTCATATTGGGATGGCGTGGTGATGGCCTTCTCTGAATGACCTGGGCCAACATTTGGAACTTGGCATTTTCAGCCCTCTGCCTACGGCATTCACTTTCATCCTCTCTATCATAAAAAACCTTGAAAGCGACAGCGAGGATTTTAGTCTAAGGAGTAGCAGGGCCCTGTTCAAGCTTTTTAAGCTTGGCTTTAATGTCAGGGTAGCTTTGGGCCAGAACATATTTCATTAAGACATGACGGCCATCAGGGGTTTCTGGGTTGAGGTTTGTGTACTGTTAAAGGGCCTTGGTTAGTCTATCCAGAAATTCTGAAGGTGTTTCCTCCTTCCTTTGAATGACCTCCTGCACCTTTTTAAAGTTAACAGCCTTGCGGATGGCCTTTTTCAGGCCCGCCAAGAGGCAGGATGTAAAAAGGTCACTAGACTGTAAGCCTTCAGGGGTGTTGTAATCCCATAGAGGATCCTGCTCTGGGACAGCATGAGGGCCTGTGGGGTGGTTAGGATTGGTCCTATGATTTTCATCAGCATGGGCTTGGGCTAGCTCCCAGACCATTGCCTTTCCTCAGGGAGAAGTGTATTGGCCAAGAGCATGTAGATGTCATTATGAGTGAGACTATATGCTTGCAGGACCCATTGAAACTCCCGAATGCAAGTGGTGGGGTCAGTGGTGAATGAGCCTAACTTCCTCTCTAGCTGAGTAATGTCCGACATGGAGAAGGGCACTTGGCCTCTGATGACACCCTCGGGACCAGCTACCTCACAAAGGGGTGCGATTGTCTTGGGGGTGGGAAGGAGTCCCTTAGACCTGGTAACAGGAGGACTGAAAGAGGCAGGAGGCGGACAGGAAGGAGAGGGAGGGGCAGGGAGTGTCTCTTTGGAAGAGGAGGAGGTGGAGCAGGCAGAAGAGGGCGGAGGGGAGGAGGATGAAATGGAAGGCTGAGGATCCCTGGAATCAGGCAGAGGAAGAGGAGGGTATAGTGGGAGAGAAGGGGCAGATAGGACTGGGGGATAAGGTGGGGGTTCATCTGCTGGGTTGAATGAGGAAGAATCTGTGAAGTCAGGAGTAGACGTAGGGGAAGATAAGGGTTTGCAAACAAGGAGGACCTGAGAGGGAGGGCAGGAGGAGCAGCGACAGGGTGCTGTCTGAGAAGGCTAAAACCTTAAATGCAGGGAATCTCACTCCACTTTTTCAGATGCTGGAAGTAGTTAAAAAGGTCGCAGATGAAGTTTGGATGTAAGGAGCCTTCTGGAGGCCAATGATTGCCATTATCCAGTGGATATGTAGGCCAATCTTGGGTACAGAATTTGATTAGAAGTTTGGGCTTGATGTCTGGTGTGAGGGAGAATGTGGCCAGATTTTTAATTAGACATTTGAGAGGTGAGGCTTCAGGTACAGATGAAGAGGTGCCCATAGTCACAGGGAGAGAAGGAAGACAGAGAGAGAGAGAGAGAGAGACAGAGAGAGAGAGAGAGAGAGAGAGAGAGAGAGAATAAGAGTAAGTGAGAGAGACAAAGAGAAAACCCGGGCTGGAACGGCTTTCAGGAAGCTCAGGGCGAACGGGGGTCAGGTGGGCGTCCCCAAAATGACCAGCCGTCATGAGGAAATACAGAGGGCACTACCTGGGCGTCACCAGTGATGTGCGATCTGTGAGACCCAATGGGTTCGGAGCCACGGGCAACCTGACGTCAGGAAAGTTTTTGAACGCAGCGGAAAAAGTCAGTAATGAAAACAGAACTCCGGTTCCGGCAGAATGTAGTTCTAGGACGGGAGTTCAGTTTTCCCCGAGCAGAGAGGCAGCTTCAGCCAGACACAGCAGCCCTGCAGCAAACAGCAACTCTAGCCAGCAGCGGCAGCGGCAGCAGAGGAGAAAAAACCACAGAGCCTCTTGTGTAAACTCAGAAGCCTCACGCCCCAAAGGAAAACGGATCACCAGAGGGTCCACTGTGACCAGTAAAGGTCTTAGAGGCAGGAATTTCCTGCCCCCTACAGGGCCTCGAGAGTGTGCCAGAAGATCAAGGTCACAAAACCAGTGGTAGCCCGAAGGGAGTTGCAGAGCCAGGGTCAGGGGAGGCTTACATATATCAGATCTGTGGTGGGTGCAGGAAGCCGGCGTCTGAAAAGAGCGGACCATGATGGAGTGTCTCCGGGGGAGCAGGGGACGGGGCTCTTGTTAGAAAGAGCTCACCCGTATCCTCACATGAAGCACCAGAATGAAAGAACTTCCCACGCAAAGGCACTTCGCTGGGAGAATTCCAATTTTATTGCAAAAAGCTGTGTGCTTATATAGAACTAAGGGGAAGATGGAAGCGCTTAGATAAATGGCAGGCAAACCGTTTATTGGTTAGTTCTTTCAGATATCAGCTCTGGAGCCCAGGAATTAGTTCTTATTGGGGCTAAGGTTCCCCACCAGCGAGATTTCAAATTGGCGCCAGCAGGAGAGTTCACACGGGTGGGAACATTTGGCACCACTGCAGAAAAAAGAAGGTAGGAAGAAGAAGTCCTTAGGCACCATGTTGGGGTTTTTCTCTGGGGTATGGCTGCCGTTTATACTTTTCCCAACAATGAGTATACCAGACAGTGCCTTGATTGACTGGTTTTCATGAAAATGGTGTTTAACAGAGATGCCAGAAAGTTGGATCCTGCTGAGTAGTGGGCCTAGAGCAATGGTGGGCAGGTGTGTGATAAAACATCTGTGGTGGGGCCATGTAGATCTTTCATTGGATTCCAAATGGCTTGTGACTGACATGGTGAAGCCAGCAGACCCTTATATGTAAAGGCACCTTGTTACATAGAGAGGTTTCAGGACATTGTTCAGAATCAGGTTGCTATGGTCAAGGGGGCAAGCTATGTGGGATAGAGGCCTGGTTCTTGTATTCTCCTGCAGACCCTGACCCACCACACGTGACAGAAATCCCTCCTGCACTGTGTCCCCGTTGAACTCCTTGTATTTCATGAAGCAAATACCAAACTCCCAGTGCAGCAGCAAGAAACACCATGAAAATAGAGGATGACTATATGGATTCAACGTCCACACAGGGAGACATTCAGCCCCCAGGGGCCACAGTTTACCTACAATGGAAAATTCAGCACTGCTGTCTCATTTTCATTGGAAAATAAGAAACCATATCCTCCAGGTCACATTGATGCAGAACCAGCTTTTATGGTCTCACTAGAAAGGAAGCTAAAGCTCCTGACAACAACATATATTTCAAGTCCCCAACCTCACAGGCAGTTTCTCAAGAAGTCTCTAGGCCAGCAGACCTTCAAGTTTTTGGAGGGTTTACCCTGTCCCTTACTTTTGGAAACTCCTCTACCACTTCCAAGGTTGTGAACTTCTGATCATATTCCATTCTAGATATGTATTCAGGGATTTTCTAACTTTTCTCCTCTGATTGTGTCATACTTGGGCCGTAGGTGTTGTCAAGGCATTGTTCTGGATGAGAGTGGGAAGATTTTGGTGTAGCACATATTTACATACACATTGGATTCATTTTTCAATTTTCCATTCAAAATACTGAATCCCTGACACTAACACATACCCTACTAGACTCTGACTACTAATCCTAATATGATGGAGAAAAATAACCCAAACAGAATAGAAATACAAGCGGTTGAGAGGAGGCATGGCGTATAGTTGGTCTTGCCTTTTGCATGATATAGGGTAAGAGTTATAAATCTTGTTAATTTTTTGTTGAAATAGTTCTCCATGTGTTTTTAAAGTTAACACATATGTGAATTTCTGTCTCCCTTTTTCTGTAGCCAATTCAGCACATGTATTTTTATATGCACATATAAAATCCTACCTGGTATCACACGTACATTTTTGTGAGGTGGCTAAATTGGGAGATACAAAGTATGAGAAGAGAAGACTCCTCCTAAATATTTTTGGAACTGAAAATTCAAACTATGAGTGAGCTTCTTAGTTGAAAAACATTATACATAAATCCATGTTCAGTAAAATTCATATTTTTGGATCTGTGAATGATATATATTTCATGATGAATTTTGATTGGCATATATATTGCTACTTTCTAATGTATCTGTGTGATATATATATTTTCAAAATATGAAATATATGTGTCTTATTATACACTCCCTAAATAATTCACTGATGTTCATGTATGTGCTTTTATAATCAACTTTTCATAAGATTGTTTTTAGAAATATTCATCGACCTGAAATACATATTTGTTTCCTAGTACTGAAAACTCACTTCAGTGAATGGTGCAAACAAAGCCTTATATTTCTACAGTAACTGACCCAATTTAACATCAATGAAAGTAGATTTCTATGGGACATGATGTGTATTTTGATGTTCATTTTAATTCAACACTGGTACATTACTATTTCTTCAGTTTTTATACATCGTAGAATATACATTTCATCCACAAGTTCACAAATTGAAAGACATTTGTAACACATTCAGTCACTTCCTGCTTCAGAACACATGTATTCCTCCTGGTTTTTGACTGGTTATTTCATGAGACTTCTTTCCAAACACATTATTTTCGATTTCCATAATAAATTTTGAAGCAAAACTCACACACATTTTATGATAAACTACAACCCTAATATTACCATTAGATATATAACTGGTTGGAATGAATGTATGTATATCAATATAAGATTTCCTGTGTATTTTGGGATATCAATTTATTCCAATTTCTAAATTTGGAAACAGTTATATTATTTATTCACAGTATGGTCTATTCATGCATTCTCTCTATATTCATACACACATTGTACACCTATTTGTGCCCCCAATACTAATTTATATCTCTTCAAAATATTGCTCTCAGAAATGGTGCAACAAATACTCATGTCACCTGATCTACATATACATTTTATCACAGTAATATTCTGGCCACAAAATGCAAAGTCACACTTACGACTGTACTAAAGCCTAAATGGAATATGAGTATGGATTATGAAAATCACCCATGTCCAGGTTGCCTAATGCTCTCAAATGTCAATCCTATTGGTGACTACATATTTGTTTCTTCCTAAGTTTATTTATTCAAACTCAAGCCTGTCGAAAATGTCTAATCCTATCAATCACTTTATCATTTGCTGATTTTCTAATGTCTCTAATGATATCTGCTTTCCTACATATTTTCCCCAGTTCATCATTGTGACTGACTCTTCACATGTGCTGACATTTACATTTTCTCTCTACCCAAAACCCTATTGCTAAAGAACTTTTTGTCCAAATCATATACTCACTCTTTTTCCTAATCCTACCAACTATCTTCCTAATCCTACCAACTATCCTTTTTTGACTGGATGTTCTCTTTGACATTCAATCATCCAAGGTACAAGGTCCTATGCCATTGTGTATAGATTTATCTGAGACACATGTGCAGAACATAATTCAAACCTAAGTATCCCAATCAAGGATCCAAAGCCCTTCTGGGCTTCAAATCTTACCTAGATTTCTGTTTTCATAAATATATTTCCCCTCTATATATTCTAATAAATATTGCAGGTTCCCAATAACATTATTCATCCAGCAGAATGATTCCTAAGCCAAATCAAACATGTTATTAACCCTAACCATACTCTGTTCCCTCAATCTAACTTTACAGAAAAGCAGGGACAGAGTTGGTCTTACAATACAGGAATGTAAGAAATCTTCCACCTGCTGAGAAATGAAAAGGTCCATGCAGAAATGAACCCTGGGGAAGCTATAGGAAGCTATGAAGGACCTGAGACAGCAAAAGTCATCTTCCACGACAAACAACCTGGTCAGGATGAAGGGGTGTGTCTGAAGCAGTCTCTCTTTTCTTAATGTAGAGAAGATGGACAATACCAGGCCTGTGTGGAGAGCTGTTCCCGGGTGCCTATGTTTGATATACCATTCAAACTTGTGAAAGTGTCACAGGAAGTAGGGGCAGCCTCCATCAATTGGGACACTTGGAAGCAACTATTAGGACAAAGTGGTTGCCAAGGCAGTGACCTCATTCAGTTCCTGAAAGAAGTGACCTACATCACTTTCTTGGTGATGGAACTCTCTGAACTAGGGATCCAGGAAGACAGGCACCCAGAGGCAGTCCCAGCCCCAGTCCCAGTGGCCTCACATGTTTGGATTTACCAAGGACAGAATCAGTCTTTCTTGGTAACTACTGATGTGAGGATGGCCAAATGCCAGGAAGGTCTGAAGAGGGGCCTTTCCTGAGTAAGCAGGTAGTGTCTCACCACTGGCACGTTACAACTTCACAGTGTTGGCCAAGGAGTCCACATCTGACATAGGACAGTCCATTTTGGAGTAACATACTATGGCCCATCAGTCAGAGGACACTCCGGATAGTCATAGACCTACTTGGGGGAAGGAGGTGACTTTTTGGGTGTGGGTGTGAGTTTGTGGTTTTGTCTCATGATCTGAGAATAGGTAGGAAAGTCGGTTTGTTAGGATTGGAGTGGACTGTTTCTAGTAAGTCTTTTGACAATGCGAGTGTTTCTATGTCTGTTTATCCCACTGTGTCCGTGGTTGTAGACATTAGAAAAGAGAATGTATCAATGGATGTGTCCTGAATAGAAGAAAGCTTCACAACATTCATCCTGCCCAATTTATGAATGGATTTTGTCTTGCCTAATGGATGGGCAACAACCACTGTCTTCCTAAATTCCTGTTTTCTTCTTGAATTCTGGCCACTCTCCAGAATAGGCTCATGTTTTTTTTTCCAAGACATGAACCACCTCCAAGCTCTGTGACATGGCTATGTACTGGATAGCTGAAGGGAATGGGATCATCTCAGAAAACTCAGATATCATTTTAGAAACCCTGCCTTGGGCCATATGCTTACCTATTGTTCTGTTGCCCTGAATGTCAGAAAGGTCTTTGCCTCAGGCCACCCCTTTTTGAAGCCTGAAGAAAACGGTTTTCAATGGAAATTAATGGGCATCACCTGTAGATCTTTGCTTAATTGCTTTGGAAAGGGATGTGTCTGCATCAGACTCTTGGCCATGTTTGAGGTTGTTGAATAGATTTTCAGCACCTGATGCATCTAACGAACAATTAATGTGTGCTTCCAAAACCAAAATGGCCAAAAAAGCAGTCATTGTGGACGAAGTCTCTCGCCTTCCTCTGTAAGATACTGATCTCCATCAAGTGAAAATAGGGATCCTTTTTGTCAAATGAGTTCTTCAAACCCTGCAGAGGATAGCCCATAGGTGCTTGGGTTTTCTCATGATTCCAATTCACATAAAGAATCTATACCCGAGAGTCAGTAGGCCTCAAATTGGAGAATCAGAGCAGTATTTACGGCAGGCTCATTTGATAACTCCTGGTTCTCAGAAAGGGTGTCCAGGCAACCCTGACTTTAGGCAAATGACGGGCAAGGGAGGTTATTTTGTACACTGTCTTGGGCTGAGCCCCTCATGGAAACCTCCAGCCACAGGTTATGATGAGTGTCTATATGGAAGAAGATGAGGGCCTTGTGGGAGTGCTTTGGTTTTAATTGTGGTCATTTGTTTGGTGGTTGGAAGTGATCACTGGGTCTATCTGGGCTTGAACTCTTTTGTGATTCCACTTATAGTCTGAGTTCTCGAACTGATCTCAGAGAAATATTGCCATAAACTGTGTTCAGATTTTAGGAGGCCACGCATGGGATTCTCCCTTGGAAACTGAGATCAAATACAAGGGTGGCTTTCCACAGAGCCTCGGAATATCAGCTAGAATATCACATGATTTTATTCTGAAAGATTTGGCAGCCATTGTTGACAGTCAGAACACCCATTGACGTCACATTAAAGACCTCAATGGGCCTGGCTTCATGTGACCTTTTGACCACTCTATGGGAAGACTTGCCTGTGAGATTTCTCCAGAGAATTCATTGAAAATAGCTTCCTCACCATTTAATATTTCCTGAATGAACTGAAACCCACAGTGCCTCCAACTTCATCCATGAAAAATGGCTAGATAAATACAATGAAATCTTTGAAATTCCCTTAACCAGGTGGCACTGGAGAACCTTTAGATGTCTTGTTGCTGATCATGAGTGTACCAGAGAATGCCATGATTTACCGGGTTTCATGAAAATGGTGTAGAACAAAGATGCCAGTAAGTTGGAGCCTGCTGAGAAGTGGGCCTATTGCAGTGGTGGGTGGGTGTGTGATAATACATCTGTGGTGTGGCCATGAGGATTTGCCATTGCCTTCCAAATGGTTTGTGACTGACATGGTGCAGCCAGCAGACCCTTCTATGTAAAGGCATCATTTTATATGGAGAGTTTTCTGGGCTAAGTTCAGAGTCAGATTTCTATGGACAAGGGGGCAAGCTCTATGAGATAAAAGCCTGGTTGGTGCATTCTCCTTCAGACCCTGACCCACCACAAGTGACAGAACTTTCTTCAACACTGGGTTTCAGTTGAACTCGTTGTATTTCATAAAGCATATACCAAACTCCCAGTACAGCAGCAAGAAACACCACAAAAAGTGGAGGATGACCAAATGGCTTCACAGTCCAAACGGGGAGACACTTAGTATCCAGTGGCCACAGTTTACCTACAAAGAGAAAATTCAGCACTGCTGCCTCATGTTCATTAGAATACAAGAAACCATGTCCTCCAGGTCACACAGATGCAGACTCAGCTTTGATGGTATCACTAGAAAGGAAGCTAAAGCTCCTTACAACAACATATATTTCAAGTGCCCAAACTCAGAGGAAGTTTCTCAAGAAGTGTTTAGGCTGCCAGAGCTCCATGTTTTTGGAGTGTTTACCTGTTAGACCAGGACACAAGAAAAGACCACTGACTCTAATTAAAATCAAATTAAATTAAGCTTATTATTTCCACTGGCTGTGCTACCTCTCCCTCACAAAACGGCGGGAAAAAGACATCAACCCCAGCTTTCCTACAGGCAGCTTAATAGCCCAGAAAATTACACAAAAGGGGGTTTACAGATAACAGAACTCTGACAAACATCACACTAATGGCAGTCTACATTTTTTTTGCTGTCCCTACATCAGTGTTCATGAAGACCATTAGAGCCTCAGAGAGGGTTGTTGTCTGGCCAGAGAAGGCAAATATTTATGATGTGTCACTAAAGTTTCAGAGAGGGCTGCTATCTGGTCAGAGAGCCGGGCATGGGTGAGTTCAAGGCGTGGGCAGGCATTCCAAGCAGGTTTAGAATTTGAAGTAATTTATGGTAAAGCCAAAATTATCTTTTCATCGCTTTTTGGCAAGATGGCTCCCAATTTAAATTAAAGATCAGGTTGGGTCTATCATTCCCGCCTTTTCTTTGTGTCCCTTTCAAATCTTTGATAGATTACGGGAAGAGCACTGAGGAAATTTTAATCCCTCAGGTAAGAGTCTCCAAATTTTTAGAACTCACCCAAAACCGATCTCCCTGATTTTACCTGACTTAATTAATTACTTATATTGATAGTCTATTTATCTTTCTCTCCATTGTTATAAGAAGAGTGGTGTCACTCATTTTTTCTTCTTCTGACCTGAGACAGGGTGACGTGAGTGGGCATGGGATGAGGGACATGAGTTGCCTTTTAGAAGTCAGTTGAGGGACATGAGTTGCCTTTTAGAAGTCAGTTCGGTTTGAAGTCTGATTGGGGAAGAACAGGTTGTAAAGTCATCTGGGGATGGGTTCTTCTTTGAGAGAAACAAAAACCATGAGTACTGAATAAATGTTGCAGCACCTGGATCATGTCACTGTATAGAAGTTCCCTCACCAGTCTTTAATATCCCCAGTTATCAGGACTGTCAATTTAATATTTAACTTTTACTGTTACACTTGTCCCTCCCCATAAGATACAGTTTAATAATTTAATGTCATCTGATCTTGTAAAATCCTGTTACTAGTATGACCTCTGTGTCTCTTTGAGAAACCTTTAATTCTGTTACTCAGGGCTGGATAATTGTACTAGCAAACACCAAGCCAACCTGTGTAGGTTAGGAATATCTGTAGGCCTTAAACTGAAAACTTCTCCCTGTGGCAGGTCTTCTTGATAGTCTCTTTTTATAAGTATCAGGCATTCCTGTCTGAGAATTCTTCTTTGTAGCCACCAGTCTTACTTATTTTGGGAGGCAAACATAAAGAGCATACCTTAACATTATATTATTATTATTATTATTATTATTATTATTATTATTATTATTATAATTTAAAATGCCCAGGAATGGATGTATTTTGTTCTTAACTGTCTTTGCTAAGTGTTTAAGATGAAGCAGTCAAACTGACTTTTGTTTCCATCTATTGTTAACAGTCAGCTGACCTTTTATGGGAGTCAATTCTGGGGAAACTTGAGAGCAGATTCTCAGTTCTGCTAGTGCCATTTGCGCTAGGTGGGTCCAGATCTTGCTTGACCATTTGGCTTCCCTCGGAAGCATCAGGGATGTCTCCTTTCTTTGATGACTCTCCTCTTCGTAACAAATACACTGATTGGCTTTCTGTTCTCCAGTGGTCTCATTAATCTCCCTGATCAGGAGGAGGTTATGTGGCTCAGAGTTTCAAAGCTCTTTAGAGAAGTCCCCTGTTCCCTGGATTCAGACTGACTCAGAGGGCAAGAGCCAAATATTGGTTTTCTTGGCTCTTTTCATTTAACTTTAATTTTAAATCCTAATCTTAAACATCCAGCAAATAAATTTTAACAGCCTTATATTAAGAGTACTGGGCTTTAATGTCTATAACTATATAATTATCTTTTTATTAATTGTTATCTGTATTATTCTGTCTGTATTGTAAGTAATGACTTATTATATTGAATAAACCCATGTTGTGTTCTTAAAGCAACACGTTTGTAAAACAGTAACAGAGAATCTTTAGATCACTTATAAGAAAATTTCAAAATAAAATTAACAAAAGTAAAAATACTTAGCTTGTGTAACAGCTACCCTGAATTTTTTGGCTGAGTTATACATTATATCCCCTGTTTGAGATCCTAGGAATATTGACCTTAAAAAAAACCAACTTTTTAACATAACTTTAAAGAAATATTATCTAACCTACTGGTTTCGTAGTCATTCTCACATGTAGTAAGATGGGACACAGAGCCTTATCTCAGCTAAGGCAGGGCTCTTTATAAATCTTAAGTATTTTAGTTCTAAAGCTAATCCTTATTTTTAAATATCATTTGACAAAGTTTACATAAATTGTTTGAGGTCACATGAACATTAGCTAACACCATGATATCACATTTAAAACATGAATTAAAGAAAGGCTGAAAGTTTTTAACCTTTACATCGATTAGGCTCTCATTAACTAAAAAATACATTTAAATTGTTCCCCAATGTAAAAAGTAACATAAAAGTTTACATATCTTATTGATAACAGGTAAATAAATCCCCAATATATTTTTTACCATACAACTTCAGAGCACCAGCTTGATATAATGCTCTTTTAAAGTTTCTACCTTACAGACTTGCATACCTATAAGATATGAAAACATTGATAGCATCACAATTACATTGATGTTTCTACATTAACCAAGTTTAGCTTTTAAAGCAATGGCAGTACAGTGCTCTAAAATAACAGTTCTTATTTAATCAGTTGTTTAATTTTTATGGTTGCTTGCTCTGGAGAAAATAAAACTTAATAAATACAACGTTATGGGTAAACTTATGTTTTAAGAAATTTTTGTCTCATTAACACATGACTTATTTTTATATTCTTATACAGACTTTAATAAGAACTTATTCAGACCTTAGTAAATCAATCAGATATCTAAGAAAAGTACTCATGAATGAGCAATCCCATATCAAATTTACTTTACTTATTTATCAAAATACTAGAGAAATGTATTGACAGTGTAAACCATTTTTATGTTGAAGGAAAGGTCCTAGAACCAAGGCATATTAGACATTTTGTAGATATTAATATTTTATTAGATTTTTGAACACCTAAAAAAATTGTAAGCTTAAATTTAAATACATTGATTTTTATCTGTTTATCCAATTTAAATTGAAACATTTAAATCACGTGAATTAAAGATCTTTGGATCTCCTATTTAAATTTGTTTTAATGAGCGCTTTTTTATGAGCGCTCCTTGTATATGTTAATTTGTGTATCATATATATGATATACGGACATATGTATATGTAGACATACAACACATAACAAAAGTGTGCACACATAATAATAGTAAAGGCCTTGTTGCTTTTCTCAGGTGAAATCTCCATTGCAATGTTTCAAAAAGTCTACAGTTGGTCAAAGATAGAACTGATCTGAAAAACATTAACCTAGGTCTGTATGCTCAAAATCATGAGCTCAAAAAATAAAAGTATCTAAGGAAAAAAAAAGAGTCCTAGAAAAAGTGACTGGCTAGTAATTAGTAAATACCATACAATTTACCTTTTTTTTCCCTTAGGCCTCAAATCAGTCTCCTACTAAGCTTTCAGGCTTCTTTCATTTACATTTCAATATAAATCATGGCTGAGGTCTGGAAGGAGCAGCAAAAACTGCTATTCTGAGCAGACACCTCAGGCCTAAGGCATTTTAACCATAATTTTGAGGTTCGGATGTTGAAAATTATGATACAAATTTAAGATACAATTCACAAAATTTTATATCTTTACATCTTGTTTTGTCAAGAGATACCATTCTATGATTTACTATCCTTGTCCAAATTAATGCAGTGGTACACACAGTGACATTTTCCGAGGCTATCCAATTCAAAATTGGTGAAAAAAAGACTGTATGATTGGGAATTTACTTGCCAACTTGGAAGTAGAGTTCTTCAGTTTTCCATACTAAGTATTTAAGTTCTCTGGCATGAATTATCTGAAATCATAAACTAAACAATTACCTAAACCCGACTTTTAACTGCAAGATTCTGCAATGCTTCAAAAACACATTCAGATACCAGATTGTTAAAATAAAACTTCATCATTTAGACACACATTCAGCTAAGATCATTCCCAAGAAACAATTTATAATATCAACACATTATTGCACATGTCTCAAAGGGCCAGATACAAAGACACAAGACAGACAGAAAGGAGGTTCAGACTATGGCTGTCAGAGAGAACCGTTTAAACCAGAGCAGATAAGAGAAAAATCTCCTACACCAGTGTGCACCATAGATATCCACAGGGGGGGGACCACATGTTTTAACAGAGGGGAAACCTGAAATGTAAAATAAAGTGTCTCCATGGTGACTTCACTGCATTTAGTGTCCCCTTTTTCTTTTTCTCTTTTTTAACAAGACAGAGGTGGCATAATTCTTACAGTGCGGGGAGGAAGGAGGTAATTCCCTGAATCAACAGGGCTTTGGCAGCTGCTGGGAGTCCCTCAGTCCCTCCTTTTACTTAAAGGATTAGCTCCTTTTGTTCAGTTCCACACCAAGCATGCTTCATCTCCTAATATTTCAGTAGACAGCTCTCACAAAGTTCCGGGGTGGAGGGCGGGTACCAAATTTGTAAATTAAAGTTCGATTCCTCAACTTGACGCCAATTAATACCAATTTAATAATGAGGACTGAGTTTTGAGAAAAAGAAAAAGGGAGGTTTATTGCTTTGCGAACAAAGGAGAAACACAGGGGACTCTGGGAAAGGTTGTGACTCTCTTGATCTGGAGTGACAAGGGGTTTTAAAGGAGTTTCACTTGTTAACCTGGGAGATGCTCAGTTCTTAGGTCCCCAGCAAGCATTGCCCTCTGCAATGGGTGTGCTCCAGGCAGCCAGCTAGGAGCTTCTATCATCCTGCTTAACAAAGGCGAGTAAAGTTCATCGCAGTTCCCTAAAACACAGTCCAAAGGGGTGTCAGGCTTACTCTCTTTATTACCTATTTTTACGTCCAAAATCCTTAAGTTTTTACCACTGAAATCACACAACAAAATGAACAAAAACAAACAAACAATCAAAAAAATAGAACACAAAACAAAACACAAAAAACAGAAACCATGCGCCTAAACAGAAAAACAGTGGAACAGTGCAACATCTTGCTATAGCTCCAGGGTAGGAGTGCATGCGTGCCCGTCGGCCCCTCTCTACAGTTCCAGAGGAATTCCCTACAGAACAGAACAGAGGACAGAACGATTCTGGTTACTCTCCTGGAAAGGAGTATATGTGAGCCTCCCCAGGCCACATCTCTGTCATCAGAAGAGATCTCCCTTAACCGGATATCAGATGTTATAAAAGCCCCACTTACCTATGGAGGACTCCTCCACCAGGTGCTTGCTAATAGTTTTAGTGCAAAGGTTCACTGCAGTGCTCCCCGGACTAAAGGCTCTCTTCCTAATATAGAGAAGATGGACCAAATCAGGCCTGTGTGGAGAGCTGTTTCTTGGTGCCTATGGTTGATATACCATTCTAATTTGTGAAAGTGCCACAGAAAGTAGGGTAAGCCTCCTTCTCATGGTACGCTTGAAAGCAACTGTTTGGAAAAAGTGGTTGCCAAGGCAGTGACCTCATTCAGTTCCTGAAGGATGCAACCTCACCTCACTTCCTTGGTAATGGAACTCTCTGAACTTGGGATGCAGGAAGCCAGGCACACAGAGTCAGTCCCAGTCCCAGTCCTAGTGGTCTCACTTGCTTCAATTTAACAAGGACAGAGTCAGTCTTTCTTGGTACCTACTGATGTGAGGATGGCCAAATGCCAGGAGTACTCTGAAGAGGGGCCTTTCCTAAAAAAGCAGGTAGTGGCTCACAGCTGGCTCCTGACCACTTCACATAGTTGGATATGGAGACCAGATCTGAGACAGGATAGGCCATATCTGGGGAACATAGTATGGCCCAGCAGTCAGAGGACACTCCGGATAGTGAGAGACCTATTTGGGGGAAGGAGGTGCCTTTTTGGGTGTGGATGTGTGTTTGTGGTTTTGCCCCATGTTCTGAGAAGAGGTAGGAAAGTCGGTTTGTTTGGTTTGGAGTGAACTGTTTCTAGTAAGTTGTTTGACAAGGCGAGTGTTTCTATGTCTGTGTATCCCACTGTGTCCGTGGTTGTAGACATTAGAAAAAGAGAATGCATCAATGGATGTTTCCTGTCTAGTAGAAAGTTTCCCAGCATTCATCCTGCCCAATTTATGAATGCACTAGGGCTTGCCATATCGATGGGCAACACCTGCTATCTTCCTAAGTTCCTGTTTTCTTCCTGAAATCTAGCCACTCTCCAAAATAGGCTCATGCTTTTGAGTCCACGATATGTACCACCTCCAAGCACTGTGACATGGACATGTACTGGATAGCTGAAGGGATTGGCAAGCATCTCAGAAAACTCAGATATCGATGTGACCAGGAAAGTCTCAGTGGAGAACCCCTGCAATGGGCCTTTTGATTGCCTATTTTTCTGTTGCCCTGAATGTCAGTAAGTTCTTTGCCTGAGGCCACGCCTTTGTGAATCCTGAAGAAAACAGTTTTCAAACGGAAATGAATGGGCACCACCTGTGGCTCTTTGCTTAATTGCTTTGTAAAGGGATGTGTCTGAATCAGCCTCTTGGTCCTGTGTGAGCCTGTGGCTTAGATTCTCATCACCTGATGGATCTAAAGAACGATCCCATGTCTGGATCCAAAATCAAAATGGCCAAAAATCAGTCACTGTGGATGAAGTGCCTCACATTCTTCTGTAAGGTTCCTTACCTACATCAAGTGAGAATAGGGATCCTTTGAGTCAAATGAGTTCTTCAAAGCCCTGCAGATGCTAGCCCATAGGTTCTTGGGTTTTCTTATGAATCCAATTCAAATAAAGAATCTAAACCCCACAGTCAGTAGGCCTCAAATTGGAGAACAGAGCTGTATTAATGGCAGACATATTTGATAACTCCTGGTTCACAGGGAGGGTGTCCAGGCCACCCTGACTATTGGCAAATGAGGGGAAAGGGAGCTTATTTGGGACACTGTCTTGTGCTGCACCTCTCATGGAATCCTCTTTCCAGAAGTTATGGTGAGTGTCTATATGGAAGAAGATGAGTGCCATGTGGGAGTGTTTTGGTTTTAATTGTGGTCATTTGTGTGGCGGTTGGAAGAGATAATTGGGTCCACCTTGGCTTGAACTTCGGTGTGATTCCCCTTAGAGTCTGTGTTTTGGAATTGACCTCCGAGAAGGTATAAGGTCCTATGCCATTGTATATCCATATTTCTGGGACATCACTACAGAATGTAATTCAATGCTAAGTATACCAATCAAGGGCCCAATGAACTTCTGGGCTTCAAATCTTACCTAGATTTCTGTTTTCATACTTATATTGAAAGGTTAATAAAATAGGTACTTGTCACTTCTTGATTTTCTGTATGCTTAACAAAACACTGTTGAAATCTTGAGAACTGTTTGCTATTCTTGTTCCCAGAATGTGCTGTCCCCAACTGCCAAACTGCAGAATGTACTCGGTCAACCAGTTGCACGCAAACCGCGCACTCGCACTTACCCATCAATAAACTTTCCTTCCTGCCCTCTCCAAGGAAAATATATAAGCACTTTTTAAGCTGTTCTCAGGGCTCTCTGCTCTATTCAAGTGAGCTCTGAGCCCTTGCATGCCGGACTCCCAATAAAGCCTTTGCTGTTGCATGAGACAGTATCTTGGTGGTCTCTTCCACCCACCCTCGCCCGATCTTTACATCTGGTGGCCCCAGTGAGATCCGGCAGCCGCAGATGAAAGACCCCCAACGGGCTCCTCTGGGGATAAATAAGGCCCCTCTTTCTGGTTTCAGGATTCAGGTTAGGGTTTCACAAAATGGCTATTGGTAAAGAGCGTGAGCTCTCTCCCATGGTGGCTGACACACATGTAACAGAGCCACAGGCCATGTCCCTGGGGGATGAACTCATGAAATCGAGGAACAATAGTCTCCTTTATTCAGTGATATTTTGTTTCGGATTCGGTATTGCCAGCCCATCATGTTTTGCCGGCTACTCAGTCATGGTCTCAGTATTGGACGTCCATTGCCTGTCTTTATTGTCTTGTCTTATCTGTGTCTTGTGTCATTGCTTTTATTGTCTGTGTATATTTTATTATGGGACAGAGCACTTCAATGCCTCTGTTCATGACCCTTGATCACTAGACCAAAGTCTGCTAAAGGGCTCAGAATCTTTCTTTTTCAGTAAAACGCCGGATCTTGCAGATTCTGTGTCTCAGAATGACCCAACTTTGTAGTCAGATGGCCCCTAGAAGGATCTTTCTACTTCGCACTAATTTGAAAAGTTCGAGATATTGTCTTTTAGCCGGGGCCACGTAGACGTCCAGATCAACAGCCATATATCTTAACTTGTCAGGACCTCTGCAAATCTCCTCCTCCAAGGGTGAAGCCTTTCCTTGTCCCTGCACGGACTCCTACTCCTTCCCCCATGATTCTATCTCTTTAACTCTCTGCTCCTCCTCCTGCACCCTCTGTTCTCCCTGAGTCTAAAGACTCTACTGGACTCTCCTCCCCCTCCTTATCCTCTGCCTTCATCCCCCAACTGCCAACACCCTCTAAGTGATTCCCCTGCTGCTGACTCAGCCTCTCCACCATTCAAAGAAGCTAGGATGGCCCAGCACCATCCAGATGACAGTCCCGTGGCACACAGAGCCCCTCCTTCCCTGGAGGAAGCTGGCCCGGCTAAAAGAACTCAGAGAACTCGCCAACGTTTTTACACCTGCCTACTTGGGATAACTGCCAACAACTCCTAGGGACTTTCTTTATGACAGAGGAATAAGAGAAAAACCTCCAAGAAGCTAAAAAAAAAAAATATCCTCGGACCTGATTGGCGACCAACACAACTTCCCAACATAATCAAAGCCAGCTTACCCTTAAACCAACCCAACTGGAACCCCAACACCTTTGAAGATAAAGAGCATCTGTCCAATTATTGCCTGGCTCTAATAGCAGGTCTCCAAGGGGCTGCTATGTGACCAACTAATTTGGCCATGGTAAGAGAAATTATTCAAAGGCCTGATGAATCTCCCTCTTTGTTTCTAGAAAGAATTATGGAGGCATATAAAAGATATACTCCTTTCGATCCTCAGGCAGCGGATCAAAATTCATCTGTAACAATGGCCTTAATTTGGCAAGCTGCCATGGATATTTTAAAAATTTAAAAGAGAGATTTAGTCAGAGAAGCTGAGAAAGTATACTATAAGAGAGAAACAGGGAGAAAGAAAGGGAGCAAAGGAAGGATGAGAGAAGCAAAAGACAGACTAAGGGATTGACCAAGATTCTTGTCACAACAAGAAAGAGGCCAGAAATTAAGACGTAAGGTGACAGTAAGGGTTACCTGGGGCCATGCCAGAGGCCACCCCTGGCCTCAGATCAATGTGCCTACTGTAAAAAAAAAAAGGACACTGGGCCAAAAAGTGCCCTATAAAGAGACAGCCACGCCAGCCAGCCATTGTGACTCTGGTGCATGACTAAGAAAGTTGGGGCTCAGATCACTTCCCCTAGCTCAGGGTAACTTTTGAAGTCTAGCGGACCCCAGTAAACTTTGAAATGAATACAGGAGCAGTATACGAAGCCCTTAAGGCCCCATTGGGCCCTCTATCAAATAAAAGGTCTGTAGTTCAAAGGGCTAATGGCAGTAAATATCGGGCTTAGACTACTAAGAGGACCATGGACCTAGGTAAAGGAAAAATCCATCACTCCTTCCTAGTAATCCAGGAATGCCTGGACCCATTGATGGGCAGAGGTCTGCTCACCAAGCTCTTGGCCTAAATAACTTTTAAACCTGAAGGCTACCAAATGAAATTTCTAAATCCTTTAGTATAAACTCCTATAGTCACGGCTTTAACTAAATTAGTAGAAGATGAACATCCACTCTTCACACCCCCCAAGACTGATCAAACAGGCAAGCTACGCCAGAAATGGATAACAGATTACGCAGATGCCTGGGCAAAAACTGCTGGGTTAGGCCTGGCCGTGAAACAACCTCCAATAACAGTGGAGTTAAAAACCTCAGCCTCCCCAATTAATGTCAAATAATATCCTCTAAGCAAAAAAAGCTAAAGATGAGATAAGGCCCCATATTCAGAAATATCTGACCTTAGGCGTCCTAAGGCCCTGTCAATTGGCCATGAACACTCCCCTGCTACTAGAAAAAAAAGCCAGGAACCGGGACAATCGCCCTGTTAAATACCTAAGAGAGATGAACAACAGAGTGCAGGACATTCACCCCACGGTACCTAATCCGTACAATCTGCTTAGCACTCTGAACCCTGAGCGGAAATGGTATACTGTTCTGGACTTAAAAGATGCTTTCTTTTGCTTGCCTCTGCATAAAGATAGTCATTTGCTGTTTGCTTTCGGGTGGGTAGACCCAGAAACCTGAACGTCTGGTCAACTAACTTTAACTAGACTCCCACTGGGGTTCAAAAACTCCCCCACTCTCTTTGATGAAGCCCTCCACAGAGATCTCAGCAATTTCAGAACTACGCACCCCAAAGTCACCCAGCTTCAATACGTGAATGACCTGCTACTGGCAGCCAACACCAAGGAAAACTGTGAGTCTGGGACCCAAGCACTATTATATGAGCTTGCTCAACTCGGGTATAGAGTTTCGGCCAAAAAGGCCCAAATTTGCTGGCATGAAGTAATCTTCCTGGGCTGTTTCCTTAGGGGCAGTAAACGATGGCTCACTGAGCCCAGAAAACAAACCATTGCCTAGATACCACCCCCATCTAACAGGAGACAACTCAGAGAGTTTCTTGGGACTGCTGGCTTTTGCAGGTTATGGATACCTGGGTTTGCGTTTTTAGCTGCTCCTTTATACCCGGTGTTAGAGGGAGATGCCCAATTCCAATGGACCCCTTATCACCAGGAATTTTTTTATAATATCTATGGACACTGACACTGAACACCTCAACTTCACTGAGCTCAGGCTGCAATTACAGAAAGCCCTACACTACGTTAAAAATGTACACCAACTCACTCACCTTGGTTCAATGAAACTGCAGGCATTCCTGTAGGATTAAGATCAGAGTTTTCCACTAACCGACTCACAGCGAAAGAAAATAACTGAACGGGTAACAAAAGCCTTTCGAGTCCGTCAATTGGTTAATGCTTACCCTTCCAGTTTCCTAGAGGAAAGCACATATGAGGAACCAGAAAACGACAATTTTGGAAAGTGGACAATAGTGAAATTAAGCCAGCAAGGTATGGACTTAAATACCTCCTAGTCTTTGTAGATACATTTTCAGGATGGACTGAAGCCTTCCACACATACACACACACACACACACAAAAAAAAAAAAAAAAAACGCACAAATGATTTTCAAGAAGATTCTGAAAGATATTTTTCCAAGATACGGTCTGCCTAAGGTAATAGGGTCTGATAATGGACTGGTGTTCATGGCCCAGGTAAGTCAGGTGTTAACTGGGACCCTGTGGATTAATTTTAAGTTACATTATGCTTATATACCCCAGAGCTCAGGACAGGTAGAAAAAATAAATAGAACCATTAAAGAGACCTTAACAAAATTAAGCTTAGAGCCCGGCATAAAAGATTGGATTATGCTCCTGCCTTATGCACTGTTTCATGCGAGAAATATTCCCTCTCTTTCTTTGTGTAACCTCACCCCTATGAAATTCTCTATGATTCCCATCATCCAGTAAGGGACCTAACCCCAACTCTAAGGCCTAACGATCACTTCCACACCCCCTTGCTTGACAGACTTAAAGTCATTGAAAGAACTCAGCGATACCTGTGGAAACAGCTGGCCACTGCCTACCAACCAGGGGAGGAGGGGACTCTAAATCAATATCAAGTAAGAGACTTCGTCTACATAAGACAACATCAGGTGTCATCCCTGGAACCCCACTGGAAAGGAACATACCAGGTGCTACTTATAAAACCTAAAGCGGTAAAAGTAGACGGAATCACTTTTTGGATCCATGCCTCTCATCTCAAGCCTTCGCTGTGTCCAGACTCTTGTTGGAAACTGGAAAAGCCTGGTAACCATTTCAAATTGCGTATTCACTATGTGGATAAGACTATAGACTCTCCCCTTGGCCACCAGTAGTTCTAACCCTCATCACCCCGTTCAGCAGCAATGGCTGATCACAAATCCTACTAAACAAGAAGTATGGTCTATCTCGCATACAGGCCCCATAGAGACCTGGTGGCCATCTCTCCACCCAGACATTTGTCAGGTCGGTATAGGTCTTTCCTATTGAGATATCCCTGATGAAGAGGATCCCAGTAAAATTCCATTAAATCTCTTCTGTACCATAGATAATGGAAACAAACATTATGGATGCAGGGACACGCGAGACAGATTCAGGTTGGCTAGCCTAGATTACTATGTTTGCCTGGCGGACTATCAAAGCCACAAACAGCCACGGCTGTGTGGGGGAGAAGCCGACTTCTTGTGTAAGTCAAGGGAATGTGAGCATACAGGGGCTGCCTGGTGGAACCCAAACTCCTCATCAAATTCAGTACACAGCATTGGCCATATTACCAATTAGACAACCAAATACTATGGCCCCCAGAGGGTTCTCTAGATCCTCAAATTCTGAGTGACATTTTTAACTTCGGCAAGTTCTCAAAAGGGGGAAATTTCCCTATGTGGAATCCTTTTTCCTCTTTTGCTCACATCCTGTACTATGCTTCTCCAATAGTTCCTCACCCTCAGCCTTCTGCTCTAGACTCTCTGCTATCACTCCCATCTTAGCAACCTGATTTCTCCTCTCCAATTACTAAATCAAAAACCCAAACCTCCGCTGGTTCTCAGAACATTGCCCCGTTGCTGAGGTAGCAGGTACCAAGGTACCCCTTCACCCACTCACTCCTCTCTTTTCCTGTCAGGGCCTGCACTAGGTCCCACCAAGCCCTCTAGCAAGCTAACCCAAAGCTCAAACCAGCTGAGAAGAGCCCTCAGACCCCTATCCACGATGTAATGAAAATGGCATTTAAAGTTGCTTTGTCATCACTGAAAAGAGGTTTCTAAGAATTTAAAGTCCCTCAAAGGCTTTTTGGAATATTTACTCCCATCTTCCCCTCTGCTCTACCTGTTCTAATGCTCAAGTTTTGTTCTAGGAAAATCCCAAACCCCTTTACCATTTTTCTTTTACATCTCTCTTTTCTCATTCTTAGATCCACGGAGCTGCTCTCAGCCTCGACTACCCCGTCTTCCTCCTCTGTACCAGGTCCACAGAAATGTCTTAAATGACCTTCTCCAGAAGTCTTCACCAAGGCTTACTTTAGGTCTTTCAGCAAAAGAGTCCCTCTGAAAGAGTTCAATGTACATAAACTTCCACTTTTCGTGTTGCCCTGTTCTACTTGGCCACTGGCTGGAAAAATCACCACCCCTAAGCTAGACACTGCCTTTCCAGTTTTTCACAAAATATGTGAACAAGGCCTCTGGCCTTGAGCTGGGGCTTCACCGAGATGCCTACATTTCTAAGATAAAAAAGTTAGCAACTGGTCTCCATGGTGACAGCTGGCAGGGAGAAAAAACAGAGACAAAAAAGCTCTCCCCTTCCAAGGTGTCCTTGAAAAGTTAACTTGCCCAGAACAGAGGAAAAAAAAAACAGAAACAAAAACTAATTTTTGTGAATTTCTGCAGACTGTGAACTTCTGTGCCCCTTCAATTACATGTTGGGTACAAATTCTAAAACTACCAAAACTTGGGGTTCAGGGGATTAATTGATTACAACAGAAGCAATGCCCTCTAAATCCGGATGCAACCAAATAAGAATGTTTTCCTCACTTTGGTGCTATCTTAGGTGCATTTTCTTGTCCATTCCTAAAACAGTATAATTCTATACACTTTAACATTATTTATGTTTACATAAAATGGTCAATAGATGTGATTAATTATGTAATGATGCAGATGTTTTTCAGAGTGCTCTATCATGACGTAGGTTCATTTAAAGTTCAAATAGGGGGGCATACAACCCGGTTCCACCGGGAACCTGTATCCCTCACTTTGGCCATCCTATGAGGAATAATAATTGCTGAAGGTGTGGGCATAGGAACAACTGCCCTAGTCCATGAGACACAACAAAGACACAATTAGAAGCAGAAATAGACCAAAGCTTAAAGACATTAAAAACCGACATCACAGCTTTACAGGAATTTTAACCTCTCTCTCTCTGAAGTTGTTTTACAGAGCAGGCGAGTGTTGGACCTCCTCTTCATGAGAGAAAGTTGCCTTTTTGCTTGCATTGAGGGAAGAATGTTGTTTTTATGCCGACAATACTGGAGTTGTAAAAGAATCTATGAGTAAATTAAGAAAACGACTTGAAGAGCGTGAAAGAGAGACAGAGGCCCCAGAAGGGAGGTTTGATTCTTTGTTCACATAGTCAACCTGGTTAACTATGCTTTTATCTGCCATGGCCGGTCCATTTATAATCCTCATATTATTGCTAACGGTAAGACCCTGTTTGCTCAACCGTGTAGTTTCCTTTCTAAACCAAATCGAACATGTTATTAAACCTAACCATACACTGTTCTCTCAATCTAATTTTACAGAAAAGTGGGGACAGAGTTGGTCTTAAAATACAGGAATATAGAGGATCTTCCACCTGCTGAGAAACTCAAAGGTCCATGCAGAAATGATCCCTGGAGAAGATGTAGGCAACTATGAAGGACCTGAGACAGCAAAAGTCTTCCATGGCAAACAACCTGCTCAGGATGAAGGGATGTGTCTGAATCAGCCACTCTCTTCTTAATGTATAGAAGATGGACCAAAGCAGGCATTTGTTGAGCTGCTCCTGCATGCCTATGGTTGACATACCACTGTAACTTGTGAAAGTGTCACAGTAAGTAGGGGCAGCCTCCTTCTCATGGGAACCTTGGAAGCAACTGTTAGGACAAAGTTGTTGCCAAGGCAGTGACCTCATTCTGTTCCTAAAGGAAGTGACCTCACCTAACTTCCTTGGTGATGGAACTCTCTGAACTTGGAATCCAGGAAGCCAGGCACAAAGAGCCAGTCCCAGTCCAAGTCCCAGTGGTCAAACTTATTTTGATTTACCAAGGACAGACTCAGTCTTTCTTGGAACCTACTGATGTGAGGATGGCCAAATGCAAGGAAAGCTATGAATAGGGGCATTTCCTGAGAAAGCAGGCAGTGGCTCACCGCTGGCCCCTGACAACTTCACAGAGTTGGCCAAGGAGACCAGATTTGAGACAAAACAGGCCATTTCCAGAGAACATAATATGGCCCACCAGTCAGAGGACACTCCGGATAGTCACACACCTAAATGGGGGAAGGAGGTGCCTTTGTGGTGTGGGTGTGGGTTTGTGGTTTTGTCTCATGTTCTGAGAATAGGTATGAAAGGTGGTTTGTTTTGTTTGGAGTGAACTGTTTCTACTAAGTCGTTTGACAAGGTGAGTGTTTCTATGTCTGTGTATCCCACTATGTCCGTGGTTGTAGACATTAGAAAGGAGAATGCATCAATGAATATGTCCTATCTAGTAGAAAGCTTCCCAGCATTCATCCTGCCCTATTTATGAATGGACTGCAGCTTGCCTTATTGATGTGCAACACCTGCTATCTACCTAAGTTCCTGTTTTCTTCCTGAATTCTCGCCACTCTCCAGAATAGGCTCATGGTTTTGTGTTTAAGATATGTACAACCTTGAAGCTCTGTGACATGACCATGTACTGAATAGCTGAAGGGAATGGCGAGCATCTAAGAAAACTCAGATATCAGTGTGACCAGGAAAGTCTCAGTGAAGAAACCCTGCTTGGGGCCTTTTGTTTACCAATTCTTCTGTTGCCCTGAATGTCAGGAAGGTCTTTTCCTCAGTCCACCACTTTGTGAAGCCTGAAGAAAACAGTTTCCAAATGGAAATGAATGGGCATTACCTGTGGCTCTTTGCTTAATTGCTTTGGAATGCATGTGTCTGAATCAGCCTATTTGCCTTGTGTGAGGGTGTGGCTTAGATTCTCAGCTCCTGATGGATCTAAAGAAAGATCCCATGTGTACATCCAAAACCAAAATGGCCAAAAAAGCAGTCCTTGTGGATGAAGTCTCTCGCCTCTTCTGTAACTTTCCTGACCTCCATCAAGTCAGAATAGGGATCCTTTGGTTCAAATGAGTTCTTCAAAGCCCTGCAGAGGCTAGCCCATAGTTGCTTGGGTTTTCTCAAGACTCCAATTCACATAAGGAATCCAAACCCCACAGTCAGTTGGCCTCAAATTGAAGAAGCGAAGCAGTATTAATGGGAGGCCTATTTGATCTCTCCTGGTTCACAAGAAGGGTGTCCAGACACCCTGACTTTAGGCAAATTAGGTGCAAGAGAGCTTATTTTGGACACGGTCTTGGGCTGTGCCCCTCATGGAAAACTTTTGCCAGAGGTCATTATGAGTGTCTATATGGAAAAAGATGAGTGCCACGTTGGAGTGTTTTGTTTTAAATTGTGGTCATTTGGGTGGCGGTTGGAAGAGATGACTTGGTCAACATGTTCTTGAACTCTGGTGTGATTCCCTTAGAATCTGAGTTCTCAAACTGACCTCAGAGAAGTATTGCCATGAATAGTGTTGAGATTTAAGGAAGCCAGACATGAGTGTCGCCCTTGGAAACTAAGTTCTAGGCCCAGGATGGCTTTCCAAAGAGCACTAGGCCTCTCAGCCAGGATACCACATGATTTTATTCTGAAAGATTTGGCACCCAGAGTTGAGAGTCAAAACTCATATGGACCTCACATTGTAGACCTCAATGGGAATAATATCATGTGATCTTTTGGCCACTCTTTGGGAAGCCTTACCTGTGAGTGTTCTCCAGAGCTTTCATTGAAATTAGCTTCCTAAAAATTTAATGGTTCCTGAAAGAATTGAAACTCACAGTGCCTCCAACTTCATCCTTGAAAAAGGGCTAGAAAAATACCATAAAATTTTTGAAATTCCCATCACCAGGTGGCACTGGAGAACATTTGGATGTCCTGTTACTGATCATGAATATACCAGACAGTTCCTTGATTGACTGGGTTTCATGTAAATGGTGTATAACAGAGATGCCAGTATGTTGGACTCGGTTGAGTAGTTGGCCTAGAGCAGTGGTGGGCAGGTATGTGATAAAACATCTGTGGTGGGGCCATGTGGATCTTCCATTGGCATCCAAATGGCTTGTGACTGACATGGTGCAGCCAGCAGAACCTTCCATGTAAAGGCAACTTGTTATATGGAGAGTTTTCAGGACATTGTTCAGAATCATGTTGCTATGGTCAAGGGGGCAAGCTATGTGGGATAGAATCCTGGTTCTTGTATCCTCAAGCAGAACCTGACCCACCACACATGACAGAACTCCCTCTTGCACTGTGACCCAATTGAACTCCTTTTATTTCGTAAAGCAAATACCAAACTCCCAGTGCAGCAGGAAGAAACACCATGAAAATGGAGGATGACCATATGGCTTCACAGTGCACATGGGAGACCTTTAGCCCCCAGTGGCCACAGTTTACCTAAAAAGAGAATTTAGCACTGCTGCCTCATGTTCATTGGGAAATAAGAAAGCATGTCCTCCAGGTCTCATAGATGCAGACCAAGCTTTTATGGTCTCACTAGAAAGGAAGCTAAAGCTCCTGACAACAACATATTTTTCAAGTGCCCAACCTCACAGGCAGTTTCTCAAGAAGTCTCTATGCCAGCAGACCTCCATGTTTGTGAAGTGTTTACCCTTTCCCTTACCTTCGGAAACTCCTCTGCCACTTCCAAGGTTGTGGGCTCCTGAGCATATTCCATTCCAGATATTTGTTCACAGGTTTTCTAAATCTTCTCCTCTAATTGTGTCTTACTTGGGGCGAAGGTATTGTCAAGGCATTGTTCTGAATGAGAGTTGGAAGATTTTTGTGTAGCACATATTTACATACACATTGGATTCATTTTTCAATTTTCCATTCGAAATACTGAATCCTTGACACTAACCCATACCGTACTAGATTCTGACTACTAATTCTAATATAATGGAGAAAAATAACCCAAACAGAATAGAAATACTAGCACTTCAGAGGAGGCATGGTGTATAGTTGGTCTTCCTATTTGCATGATATAGGGTTGGAGTTATAAATCTTGTCAATTTTTTGTTGAAAGAGTTCTGCATGTGTTTTTAAAGTTAACACATATGTGAATTCCTGTCTCCCTTTTTCTGTAGCCAATTCAGCACATGTATTTTTATATGAACATATAGAATCCTACCTGGTATCACACCTGTATTCTTGAGAGGTGGCTAACTTGGCAGATACAAAGTGTGAGAAGAAATCACTCCTCCTAAACGCTTTTGGAACTGATAATTCAAATTATGAGTGAGCTTCTTAGTTAAAAAACATTATACATAAATCCATGTTCAGTAAAATTAATATTTTTGGATCTGTGGATGATATATATTTCACGATGAATTTTAATTGGCATATATTGCTACTTTTTAATGTCTCTGTGTGTATTTTGTATATATATATATATATATATATATATATATATATATATAAACACTCTAGATTTGTCAAAATATGAAATATATGTATCTTATTATACACTCCCTAAATTCATTCATGTTCATGTATGTGGTTTTATATTCAACTTTTCATAAGATTATTTTCAGAAATATTCATCCATCTGAAATACATATTTGTTTTATAGTATTGAAAACTCACTTCAGTAAATGGTGCAAACAAATCCTTATATTTTTAGAGTAACTGACCCACTTTAACATCAATGCAAGTAGATTCCTATGGGACATGATGTGTATTTTGACGTTCATTTTTATACAACACTGGTACATTACTATTTCTTCAGTTTTTGTACATCATAGAATATACATTTCAGCCACAACTTCATAAATTTAAAGAAATTTGTAACACATTCTATCACTTCCTGCTTCAGAACATATGTATTCCTCTTTGTTTTTGACTGGTCATTTCATGAGACTTCTTTCCACACACATTACTGTCGATTTCCATAATCAATTTTGAAGCAAAATTCACACACTCTTTATGATGAACCACAACCGTAATATTACCATTGGATGTATAAATGGTTGGAATGAATGTATGTATATCAATATATGATTCCCTGTGTATTTTCAGATATCAATTTATTCCAATTTCTAAAGTTTGAACCAGTTGTATTATTTATTCGCAGTATGGTCTATTCATGCATTATGTCTATATTCATACACACATGCTACACCTCTATGTACCCCCAATACTAATTTACACCTCTTCAAAATATTGCTCCAAGAAATGGTGGTAGAAATACTCATGTCACCTGATCTACATATACATTTTATCACAGTAATATTCTGGCCACAAAATGCAAAGTCACACTTACGATTGTACCAAAGCCTAAATGGAATGTGAGTATGGATTATGAAAATCACCCATGTCCAGGTTGCCTAATGCTCTCAAATGTCAATCCTATTGGTGACTACATATTTGTTTCTTCCTAAGATTATATATTCAATGTCAAGCCTGTTGAAAATGTCTATTGGTATCACTCATTTTATACTTTGCCTGATTTCCTTATGTCTCTATTGATATCTGCTTTCCTACATATTTTCCCCAGTTCATCATTGTGACTGACTCTTCACATGTGCTGACATTTACATTTTCTCTCTACCCAAAACCCTATTGCTAAAGAACTTTTTGTCCAAATCCTATACTCACACTTTTTTCTAATCTTACCAACTCTCTTCGTAATCTTACCAACTCTCCCTTTTTGAATGGATGTTCTCCTCAACATTCAATCATCTAAGGTACAAGATCCTATGCCATTGTGTATCGATTTATCTGAGACATCTGCACAGAACATAATTCAAAGCTAACTATCCCAATCAAGGACCCAATGACCTTCTGGGCTTTAAATCTTACTGAGATTTCTGTTTTCATACATATATTTCACCTCTATAATCTTATAAATATCGCAGGTTTCCAATACCATTATTCATCCAGCAGAATGATCCTAACCCAAATCAAACATGTTATTAACCCTAAACATACACGATTCCCTCAATCTACCTTTATAGAAGACCAGGGACAGAGTTGGTCTTACAATACAGGAATGTAGGAGATCTTCAACCTGCAGAGAACCTCAAAGGTCCATGCAGAAATTATCCCTGGAGAAGATATAGGCAGCTATGAAGGACCTGAGAGAGCAAAAGTCATCTTCCATGACAAACAACCAGGTAAGGATGAAGGGATGTGTCTGAAGCAGTCTCTCTCTTCTTAATGTAGAGAAGATGGACCAAGCCAGGCCTGTGTGGAGAGCTGTTCCCGGGTGCCTATGGTTGATATTCCATTTTAACTTGTGAATGTGTCAAAGGAAGTAGGGGCAGCCTCCATCTCATGGACCCTTCGAAGCAACTGTTAGGACAAAGTGGTTGCCAAAGCAGTGACCTCATTCAGTTCTAGAGGAAGTGACCTACGTCACTTTCTTGTTGATGTAACACTCTGAACTTTGGATCCAGGAAGCCAGGCAGCCTGAGGCAGGCCCAGTCCCAGTTGCAGTGGTCTCACATGTTTGGATTAACCAAGGACAGAGTCAGTCTTTCTTGGCAACTACTGAATTGAAGATGGACAAATGCCAGGAAAGCTCTGAAGAGGGGCTTTTTTTTGATAAAGCAGGCAGTGGCTCACCGCTGGCTCCTGACAACTTCACAGTTTTGGCCAAGGAGACCAGATCTGACATACGACAGCCCATTTCAGGGGAACATAGTATGGTCCACCAGTCAGAGGATGCTCCGGATAGTCACAGACCTACTTGGGGAAAGAAGGTGCCTTTTTGGGTGTGTTTGTGTGTTAGTGATTTTGTCTCATCTTCTAAGAATATGTAGGAAAGTCGGTTTGTTTAATTTGGAGTGGCCTGTTTCTAGTAAGTGCTTTGAGAAGGTGAGTGATTCTGTGTATCCCACTGTGTCCGTGGTTGTAGACAATAGAAAAGAGAATGCATCAAAGGATGTGTCCTGTCTAGTAGAAATCTTCGCAGCATTCATCTTGTCCAATTTATGAATGGACTGCAGCTTACCATATAGATGGGCAACACCTACTACCTTTCTACATTCCTGATTTCTTCCTGAATTCTGGCCACTCTCCCATAGGCTCATGGTTTTGTGTTCAAGATATGTATCTCCTCCACAATCTGGGACATGGCCATGTACTGGATAGCTGAAGGGAATGGTGAGTATCACAGAAAACTCAGATATCAGTGTGACCAGGAAAGTCTCAGTGGAGAAACTCTGCTTTGGGAATTTGCTTTTCTATTGTTCTCTTGCCCTGAATGTAAGGAAGGTCTTTGCCTAAGGCCACACCTTTCCAAAGCCTGAAAATATCAGTTTTCAAATGGAAATAAATGGGCATCACCTGTGGATCTTTGCTTAATTGCTTTGCAAAGGGATATGTCTGAATCCACCTCTTAGTGCAGTGTGATTCCATGGCTCAGATTCTCAGCCCTGATGGATCTAAAGAAAGATCCCATGTGTGCATCCAATTCCAAAATGGCCAAAAGAGCAATCATTGTGGATGAAGTCTCTTGCTTTCCTCTGTAAGGTTCCTGATCTCCATCAAGTGAGAAGAGGGATCCTTTGGGTCAACTGAGTCCTTCAAGCCCTGCAGAGGCTAGCCCATAGGTGCTTGGGTTTTCTCATGACTCCAAATCACATAAAGAAACTATACCTGACAGTCACTATGCCTCAAATTGGAGAAGCGGAACAGTATTAATGGCAGGCATCTTTGATCAGCCCTGGTTCACAGGAACAGTGTCCAGAAACACTGACTTTAGACAAATGAAGGGCAAGGGAGTTTATTTTGACATTGTCTTGTGCTGTGTGCCTCATGGAAACTTCCAGCCAAGGTTATGATTAGTGTCTATATGGAAGAAGATGAGGGGCATGTGTGAGTGTTTTGGTTTTAATTCTGGTCATTTGTGTGGCGGTTGGAAGAGATGACTGGGTCACCCGGGATTGAACTCTGGTGTGTTTCCCCTTAGAGACTGAGTTCTGAAACTGACCTCAGAGAAGTATTGCCATGAATTGTGTTGGGATTTTAGGAGGCCACGCATGAGAGTCTCCCTTGGAACCTGAGATCTAGGACCACGGTGGCTTTCCACAAAGAACTGGGAATCTCAGCCTGGATATCACATGATTTTATTCTGAAAGACTTGGCAGCCATAGTTGAGAGTCAAAACACATAGGACCTCACATTGTAGACCTCAATGGTCCTGGCTTCAAGTGACCTTTTGTCCACTCTTTGGAAAGCCTTGCCTGTGAGAGTTCTCCAGAATTTTATTTGAATTGAGCTTTCTCAACATTTAATGGTTCCTGAATAATTGAAATTCACAGTGCATCCAATGTCATCCTTGAAAAATGGCTAGATAAATACCATGAAATTTTTGAAATTCCCATGACCAGGTGGCACTCCAGAAACATTCGATGTCCTATTGCTTATTATGAGTGTACCAGACAGTTCCTTGATTGACAGGGTTTTCTGAAAATTGTTTAGAACAGAGATGCCAGTAATTTGTAGCCTGCTGAGTAGTGGGCGTAGAGCAGTGGTGGGCAGGTGTGTGATAAAATATCATGGTGGGTCCATGTGGATCTGCCATTGGCTTCCAAATGGCTTGTGACTGACATAGTGCAGACTTCAGACCCTTATATGTAAAGGCATCTTGTTCTATGGCGAGGTTTCAGGGCAATGTTCAGAATCAGGTTGCTATGGACAAGGGAGCAATCTTTGAGAGATAGAAGCCTGGTTTGTGCATTTTCTTGCAGACCATAACCCACCACACGTGACAGAACTCTCTCCAGCACTGTTTCCCAGTTGAACTCCTTGTATTTCGTGAATCATGTACCAAACTCCAAGTGCAGCAGCAAGAAACACCACGAAAATTGGAGGATGACCAAATTGTTTCACAGTCCACACGGGGAGAAAATAAACCCCCAGGGGCTACAGTTTATCTACAAAGAGAGAATTCAGCAGTGCTGCCTTGTGTTCATTGGAAAATAAGAAACTTTGTCCTCCAGGTCACATAGATGCAGACCCAGCTTTGAGGGTATCACTACAAAGGAAGCTTAACTCCTGAAAAAAACCTATATATCATTGCCCAACCTCAGTGGCAGTTTCTCTAAAAGTTTTAGGCATGCAGAGCTCCATGTTTGTGGAGTGTGTACCCTGTTCTTACTTTTGGAAACTCCTATACCACCTCCAAGTTTGTGCACTCCTGAGCATTTTCCATTCCAGAAATGTAATCACAGATTTTGCAACTTTTCTTCTCTAATTGTGTCTTACTTGGGGCGAAGATAATTTCAAGGCATTGTTCTGGATGAGAGTCAGAAGATTTGTTTTAGCACATATTTGCATACACATTGGATTAATTTTCCTATTTTTCCATTCGAAATTCTGAATCCCTGACACTAACCCATATTCTAATAGACTCTGACTACTAATTCTAATATGATGGAGAAAAATAACCCAAACAGTACGTAAATACATGCAGTTCAGGGTTGGACTTGCCTTTTGCATGATAAAGGGTAGGTATTATGAATCTAGTCAATTTTTAATTGAAATAGTTCTCCATGTGTTTTGAAAGTTAACAAATATGTGAATTACTGTCTCCCATTTTCTGGAGCCTATTCAGCACATGTATTTTTATATGCACAAATAGAATCCTACACGGTATCACACGTACATTCTTTTGAGTTACATGACTTGGCAGATACAAATTGTGAGAAGTGATCACTCGTCCTAAACGCTATTAGAACTGAAAATTCAACCTATGGGTGAGCTTCCCAGTGGATCAACATTATACATAAACCCATGTTCAGTAAAATGAATGTTTTTGCATCTTTATGATATATATTTCATGATGAATTTCGATTGGCATATATATTGCTATTTTTTAATTTCTGTGTTTGTGTGTGTGTGTGTGTGTGTATACTCTCCAGATTTTTAAAAATATGAAAATTATGTGTCTTATATACACTCCCTAAATTCATTCATGTTCATGTATGTGGATTAATAATCAACTTTTCACAAGATTATTCTTAGAAATACTCAAACACCTGAAATACATATTTGTTTCCTAGTACTGAGAACTAACTTCAGTGAAAGGTGCATACAAATTCTAATATGTCTACATTAACTGACCCAGTTGAACATCAATGCATGTTGGTTCCTATGGGACACGATGTGTATTTTGACGTTAATTTTTATTCCACACTGGTACATTACTATTTCTTCAGTTTATGCACATCTTAGGATATATATTTCATTCACTAGTTAGCAAATTTATAGGCATTTGTTTCACTTTCAGTCACTTCCTGCTCCAGAACACATGTATTTCTCTATGTTTCTTGACTGGTCTATTCATGAGACTTTTTTTCCAAATATATTGTTTTCGATTTCCATAATCAATTTTGAAGAAAAACTCACACACCCTTCATGATTAACCATAACCATAAGATAATCATTAGATATATAACTGGTTGGAATTAATGATTGTATATCAATATAACATTTCTTATATATTTTCAGATATCCATTCAATCCATTATTTAAAGTGGATCCAGTTATATTATTTATTCACAGTATTGTCTATTCATGCATTATGTCTATATTAATAGAAGCAGGGTACACCTATTTGTACCCCCATACTAATTTATAAATCTTCAAAATATTGCTCTCAGAAATGGTGGAAGACATACTCATATCACCTGATCTACATACACATTTTATCACAGAAATATTCCGGACACAAAAAGCAAAGGTCACACTTACAATTGTACCAAAGCCTAAATGGAAAGATAGCATCCATTACTAAAATCATCCATGTCCAGGTTGCCTAATGCTCTCAAATATCAATCCTATTGGTGACTACATATTTGTTTCTTCCTAAGATTATATATTCAACTTCAAACCTGTTGAAAATGTCTAACCCTATCACACACTTTATACTTTGCTTGATTTCCTAATGTCTCTATTGATATCTGCTTTCCTACATGTTTTCCCCAGTTCATCATTGTGACTGACTCTTCACATGTGCTGACATTTACATACACTCTCTACCCGAAACCCTATTGCTGAAGAACTTTTGGTCCAAATCCTATGCTCACTCTTCTTTCTAAATCTACCAACTACCTTCCTAATCCTACCGACTATCGGTTTTTGACTGGATGCTCTCTTCAACATTCAATCATCCAAGGTACAAGGTCCGATGCCAGTGTATATTGATTTATCTGAGACATCTGTGCAGCACATAACTCAAAGTTAAGTATCCCACTCAAGTCCCCAATGCCCTTCTGGGCTTCAAATCTTACCTAGATTTCTGCTTTCATACTTATATTTCACATGTATACTCTTGTAAATATCGCAGGTTGCCAATACCATTATTCATCCCGCAAAATGATTCGTAACCCAAATCGAACATGTTATTAACCCTAACCATACACTGTTCCCTCAACATAACTAACTTAAGAGCAGCGACAGAGTGGGTCTTACAATATAGAAATGTAGAAGATCTTCCACCTGCTTAGAACCTCAAAGATCCATGAAGAAATGATCCTTGGAGAAGATGTAGGCAGCTATGTAGGACCTGAGAGAGCAATAGTCATCTTCCTTGCAAACAACCTGGTCAGGATGAATTGATGTGTCTGAATCAGCCTCTCTCTTCTTAATGTAGAGAAGATGGACCAAACCAGGCCTCTGTGGAGAGCTGTTCCAGGGTGCCTATGGTTGATACACCATTCTAACTTCTGAATGTGTCACAGGATGTTGGGGCAGCCTCTATCTCATGGGAACCTTGGAAGCAACTGTTAGGACAAAGTGGTTACCAAGGCAGTGACCATATTCAGTTCCTGAAAGAAGTGACCTCACTTCACTTCCTTGGTGATGGAATTCTCTGAACTTGGGATCCAGGAAGCCAGGCACCCAGAGCCAGTCCCACTCCAGACCCAGTGGGCTAACTTGTTTGCTTTTCCCAAAGACATAGTCAGTCTTTCTTGGTACCTGCTGATGTGAGGATGGCCAAATGCCAGCAGAGCTCTGAAGAGGGGCCTTTCCTGAGAAAGCAGGCATTGGCTCACCGCTGGCTCCTTACAACTTCACGGAGTTGGACATTGAGACCAGATGTGAAACAGGACAAGCCATTTTGGGGGAACATAATATGGCCCACCAGTCAGAAGACACTCCGGATAGTCACAGACCTATTTGGGGGAAGGAAGTGCCTTTGCCGTTGTAGGTGTGAGTTTGTGGTTTTTTCTCATGTTCTGAGAATAGGTAGAAAAGGTGGTTTGTTTGGTTTGGAGTGGACTGTTTCTAGTAAGTCGTTTTACATTGTGAGTGTTTCTATGTCTGTGTATCCCACTGTATCCATGGTTGTAGACATTAGAAAAGAGAATGCACCAATGGATATGTTGTCTCTAGTTGAAAGCTTCCGCAATTCATAGTGCGCAATTGATGAATGCACTGCAGCTTGCCTTATGGATGGGCAACATCTACTATCTTCTAAAGTTCCTGTTTTCTACGTGAATTCTGGCCACTCTCCAGAATAGACTCATGGTTTTGTTTCCCAGATATGTAACACCACAAGGCTCTGTGACATGGCCATGTTCTGGATAGCTGAAGGGAATGAGATCATCTCAGAAAACTCAGATATCAGTGTGTGCAGTAAAGTCTCAGTGGAGAAACCCTTCTTTGGGCCATTTGCTTAATTCTATTTCTATTACCCTAAATGTCAGAAAGGTCTTTGCCTCAGGCCACCCCTTTGTGTAGCCTGAAAAACACTGTTTTCATATGGAAATGAATGGACCCCACCTGTGGCTCTTTGCTTAATTGCTTTGGAATGGGATGTGTCTGAATCAGCCTCTTGTCCTTGTATGAGGTTGTGGCTTAGATTCTCAGCACCTGATGGATCTAAAGAAAGATCCCATGTTCTTCCAAAACTAAAATGTCCAAAAGAGAAGTCATTGTGGATGAATATTTTTGCCTTCTTGTTTTAGGTTCCTGAACTCCATCAAGTGAGAATAGGGATCCTTTGGGTCAAATGAGTTCTTGAAATCCCTGCAGAGGCTAGCCCATATGTGCTTGGATTTTCTCATGACTCCAAATCACATAAAGAATCTATACCCTACAGCCAGTAGGCCGAAATTGGAGAAGTGGAACACTTTAACAGCAGGAATATTTGATCACTCCTGGTTCACAGGAAGAGTGTCCAGGCCACCATGATTTTAGGCAAATAAGGGGCAAGTGAGCTTATTTTGGACACTACCTTGGGCTCATAGAAACCTCCAGCTAGAGGTTATGATGAGTGTCTACATGGAAGAAGATGATGGCCCTGTGGGAGTGTTTTGATTTTAATTGTGGTAATTATTGTGGCGGTTGGAAGGGATGACTGGGTCCACCTGGGCTTGAACTCTGGTGTGATTCCCCTTAGAGACTGCATTCTGGAATTGACCTCAGAGAAGTATTGCCATGAATTGTGTTGGGATTTTAGGAGGACACACATAAGACTCACTCTTGGAAACTGAGATCTATGCCCAGGGTGGCTTTCCACAGAGGCCTGGGAATCTCAGCCAGGATATCACATGATTTTATTCTGAAAGTCTTGGCAGCCATAGATGAGAGTCAAAACATACATGGACCTCACATTGTAGACGTCAATTGGCCTGGCTTTATGTGACCATTTGGTAACTCTTTGAGAAGCCTTGACTTTGAGAGTTCTCCAGAGCTTTCATTGAAATGAACTTTCTCAACACTTAATGGTTCCTGAATGAATTGAGACCCACAGTGCCTCTAACTTCATTTTTGAAAAATTGCTAAATAAATACCATGAAATTTTTTAAATTCCCATGACCAGGTGGAACTGCAGAAAATTTGATGTCCTGTTGCTTATCATGTGTATACCAGACAGTGCCTTGTTTGACTGGGTTTCATGAAAATGATGTAGAACACGAGATGCCAGTAATTTGGAGCCTGCTGAGTAGTGGGCCTAGAGCAGTGGTGGGAAGGTGTGTGAAAAAACATCATGGAGGGGCTATGTGGATCTGCCATTGGCTTCCAAATGGCTTGTGACTGATATAGTGCAGACATGAGACCCTTATATGTAAAGGCATCCTGTTATATGGAGAGTTTTAAGGGCAATGTTCAGAATTAGTTTACTATGGTTATTGGGGCAAGCTCTGTGGGATAGAAGCCTGGTTGGTGCATTCTCCTGCAGACCCTGACCCACCACAAGTGACAGAACTCCCTCCAGCACTGTATCCCAAATGAACTTCTTATATTTTGTGAAGCAAATACCAAATTCCCAGTGCAGCAGCAAAAAACACCATGAAAAGTGGAGGATGACCAAATGTCTTCACAGTCCCCACTGGGAGACACTTAGAATCCAGTGGCCACAGTTTACCTACAAAAAGAGAATTGAGCACTGCTGCCTCATGTTCATTGGAATATAAGAAACCATCTCTTCCCGGTCACATAGATGCAGACCCAGCTTTGATGGTCTCACTACGAAGGAAGCTAAAGCTCATGACAGCAACATATATTTCAGGATCCCAACCTCAGAGGCCATTTCCCAAGAATTCTTAGGCCAGCAGAGCTCCTTGTTTGTGGAATGTTTACCCTGTCCTTTACTTTTGGAAACTCCTCTACCACCTCCAAAGTTGTGAACTCCCGAGCATATTCCATTCCATATATGTATTCCTAGATTTTTACACTTTTCAACTCTAATTGTGTCTTACTTGGGGCGAAGGTAATGTCAAGGCATTGTTCTGGATGTGAGTGGGAAGATTTTTGTGCAGCACATAGTTACATACACATTGGATTCATTTTCCAATTTTCCATTTGAAATACTTAATCCCTGACACTAACCTGTACCCTACTAGTCTCTGACTAATAATCCTAAATTGATGGTAAAAAATAACCCAAAAAGAATAGAAATACAAGCAGTTCAGAGGAGGCATGGTGTATAGTTGGAATTGCTTTTTGCATTATATAATGTAGGAGTTTTAAATCTAGTCAATTTTCTGTTGAAATAGTTCTAGATGTGTTTTTAAAATTAACAAATATGTGAATCCCTGTCTCCCTTTCTCTGTAGCCTATTCAGCACATGTATTTTTATATGCACATATAGAATCCTACCTGATATCACTTGTACACACATGTGAGGTGGCTGAATTGGCAGATGCAAATTGTGAGAAGAGATCACTCCTCCTAAACGCTGTTGGAACTGAAAATTCAACCTACGGGTGAGCTTCCTAGTTGAATAACATTATACATAAATCCATGTTCAGTAAAATGAATATTTTTCGATCTTTGGATTATATATATTTGATGAAGATTTTTGATTGGCATATATATTGCTACTTTTTTTTTCTTTTATTGGTTGCTCAAAACATTACAAAGCTCTTGACATATCATATTTCATACATTAGATTCAAGTGGGTTATGAACTCCCATTTTTACTCCAAATATAGAATGCAGAATCACATCAGTTACACATCCATATTTTTACATAATGTCTTATTAGTTACTGTTGTATTCTGCTACCTTTCCTATGCCCTACTATCCCCCCTCCGCTCTCTTCCCATCTTCTCTCTCTACCCTACCTACTGTAATTCATTTCACTTATTGTTTATTTTTCCATTACACTCACAACCTCTTATATGTATTTTTTTTGTAACAATAAGGGTCTCCCTCCATTACCATGCAATTTCTCTTTTCTCTACCTTTCCCTCCCACCTCATGTCTCTGCTTAATGTTAATCTTTTCTTGATGCTTTTCCTCTCTGCTCTGTTCTTAGTTGCTCTCATTATATCAAAGAAGTCATTTGGTATTTGTTTTTTTTGGGATTGGCTAGCTTCACTAAGCATAATCTGCTCTAGTGCCATGCATTTCCCTGCAAATTCCATTATTTTGTCATTTTTTAGTGCTGTGTAATCCTCCATAGTATATAAAAAAAACATTTTTTTTTTATCCATTCATCTATTGAAGGGAATCTGGGTTGGTTCCACAGTGTAGCAATTGTGAATTGTGCTGCTATGAACATCGATTGGCAGTATCCCTGTAGTACGCTCTTTTAAGGTCTTCAGGGAATAGTGTGAGAAGGGCAAAAGCTGGGTAAAATGGTGCTTCCATTCCCGGCCTTCCCAGGAATCTCCATACTGCTTTCCAAATTGGCTGCACCAGTTTCAGTCCCATCAGCAATGTACAAGAGTACCCTTTTCCCCACATCGTCGCCAGCACTTGTTGTTGTTTGACTTCATAATGGCTGCCAATCTCACTGGATTGAGATGGTATTTTAGGGTGGTTTTGATTTGCATTTCTCTGACTGCAAGAAATGGAGAGCATTTTTTCATGTACTTGTTGATTGATTCTATGTCCTCCTCTGAGAAGTGTCTGTTCAGGTCCTTGGCCCATTAGGTTATTTGTTATCTTATTGTCTAATTATTTGAGTTCTTTGTATACTTTGTATACTCTGGATATTAGGGCTCCATCTGAAGGGTGAGGAGTAAAAATTTGTTCCCATGATCTAGGCTCCATATTTACCTCTCTTATTGTTTCTCTTTCTGAGAAAAAAATTTTCAGTTTAAGTAACTCCCATTTGTTGATTCTTGTTATTAACTCTTGTGCTATGGGTGTCCTATTAAGGAATTTGGAGCCTGACCATACAATATGTAGATCGGAACCAACTTTTTCTTCTATCAGATGCAGAGTCTCTGATTTGAATCTAGCTCCTTGATCCACTTTGAGTTAACTTTTGTGCATGGCGAGAGAAAGGGATTCAGTTTCATTTTGTTGCATATGGATTTTCAGTTTTCCCAACATGATTGGTTGAAGATGCTATCCTTCCTCCATTGCATGCTTTTAGCTCCTTTATCAAATATAAGATAGTTGTAGCTTTTTGGATTAGTCTCTGTGTCCTCCATTCTGTACCATTCGTCCACCCGCCTGTTTTGGTACCAGTACCATGCTGTTTTTGTTATTATTGCTCTGTAATATAGTTTGAAATCTGGTATCGCTATACCGCCTGATTCACACTTCCTGCTTAGAATTGCTTTTGCTATTCTGGGTCGTTTATTTTTCCATATGAATTTCATGATTGATTTATCTATTTCTACAAAAAATTCATTTGGGATTTAGATTGCCATTTCATTAAACCTATAGACAACTTTTTAGTAATATCGCCATTTTGATGATGCTAGTTCTGCCTATCCATGAACAGGGTATATTTTTCCATCTTCTAAGATCTTATTCTACTTCTCTTTTTAGGGTTCTGTAGTTTGCATTGTATAAATCTTTCACCTCTTTTGTTAGGTTGATTCCCAAGTATTTAATTTTTTATGAGGATATTGTGAATGCAGTGTTTTTCCTCATTTTCATTTCAGAAGTTTTGTCGCTGATATACAGAAATGCCTTTGATTTATGCATGTTGATTTCATTTCCTGCCACATTGCTGAATTCATTTATTAGTTCTAGTAGTTTTTTTCTGTAGACCATTTTGGGTCTTCTATGTATAGAATCATGTCATCTTCAAATAGTGATAATTTAAGTTCTTTTTTTCCTATTTTTATGTCTTTAATGTCTTTCATCTTTCTAATTGCTCTGGCCAGTTTTTCGAGAACTATATTGAATAGAAGTGGTGATAGAGGACATCCCTGTCTTGTTCCAGATTTTAGAAAGAATGCCTTCAATTTTTCTCCATTCAGAATGATGCTAGCCTGAGGCTTAACATAGATAGCTTTTACAATGTCGAGGTATGTTCCTTTTATCCCTAGTTTTTCTAATGTTTTGAACATAAAGGAATGCTCTACTTTTTCTAATGGTTTTTCTGCATCTATCAAGATCATCTTATGGTACTTATTTTTAAGTCTATTGATGTTGTGAATAACATTTATTGATTTCCATATATTGAACCCTCCTTGCATCCCAGGAATGAATCCTAGTTGATCATGGTGCACAATTTTTTTGATGTGCCTTTGTATCCAAATCACCAGAATTTTAATGAAAATTTTTGCATCTAGGTTCATCAGAGATATTGGTCTGTTGTTTTCTTTCATTGAGGTGTCTTAGTGTGGTTTCAGAATCAGGGTGATGTTGGCCTCATAGAATGAATTTGGCAGAGCTCCCTGTTTTTCTATTTTCTGAATAACTTGAAAAGTATTGGTATTAATTCTTCTTTAAAGGTTTTGTAAAACTCCGCTGTATACCCATCCGATCCTGGGCTTTTCTTGGTTGGTAGTAGTTTGATTGCCTCTTCTATTTCATCGATTGATATTGGTCCGTTCAAATTGTGTGTATCCTCCTGACTCAGTCTAGGCAAATCATATGACTTAACAAATGTATCGATGTCTTCACTATTTTCTATTTTATTGGAATATAGGTTTTCAAAATAATTTCTAATTGTCTTCTGTATTTATGTAGCATCTGTTGTGATATTGCCTTTTTCATCCCGTATGTTAGTAATTTGAGTTCTCTCTCTTCTTCTCCTCGTTAGCATGGCTAAGGGTCTGTCCATCTTATTTATTTTTTCGAAGAACCAACTATTAGTTTTGTTAATTTTTTAATAGTTTCTTTTGTTTCAATTTCGTGATTTACGCTCTGATTTTAATAATTTCTTGCCTTCTGCTACATTTGCTGTTGTTTTGCTCTTCCTTTTCTAGGGCATTGAGATTAAGTGAGAGCTCATTTATTTGTTGTTTTTGTTTTTTTCTGTTTTTGAGGAATGACCTCCAGGCGATGAATTTGCCTCTTGAATCTTGTTTCATTGTGTCCCATTGAATCTGATATGTTGTGTCTGTATTTTCATTTATCTCTAAGAATTTTTTGATTTCCTCCTTTATGTCTTCTGTAACCCATTGATCATTCAGTAACATATTGTTCATTTTCCAAGTGATGTAGGATTTTTCCTTCCTTCTTTTACCATTGGTTTCCAGTTTCATTCCATTGTGATCAGAAAAAAATTCATGGTATTATCTCCACCCCTTTATATTTACTGAGTGTTGCCCTATGGCATAATATATGGTCTATTTTTGAGAAGGATCCATGTGCTGGTGAGAAAAAAGTATATCCACTTGATGATGGTTGATATATTCTATATATGTCAGTTAAGTCTAGGGTATTGATTGTGATATTGAATTCTATATTTTCTTTATTCAACTTTTGTTTGGAGGATCTGTCCAATGGTGAGAGAGGTGAGTTGAAGTCTCCCATAATTATTGTGTTGTGGTCTATTTGATTCTTGAACTTGAGGAGAATTTGTTTTATAAATGTTGCAGCACCATTATTTGCTGCGTAAATATTGATAATTGTTATGTCTTGTTGGTGAATGGTTCCTTTCAACAGTATATAATGTCCTTCCTTATCCCTTTTGATTAAATTAGTCTTGAAGTCGATTTTATTCCATATGAGGATGGCCACCCCTGCTTGCTTACAAGGACCGTGTGCATGGTATAAATTTTCCCAACCTTTCACCTTCAGCCTGTGTATGTCTTTTCCATTCAGATGTGTCTCCTGGAAGCAACACATTGTTGGATTTGTTTTTTTTAATACACGTTACAACCCTATGTCACTTTATTGGAGAGTTTAAGCCATTAAAGTTTAGAGTTAGTATTGATATATGGTTTGTATTGCCACCCGTCTTTGATTATTTATCTTTTTTCTTTAATTTAGTTTGTTTATCCATGATTAACTTTTCCCCCGCCCTCTGTCATTAATGAGGCACTTCCCACTGATGGTTTTCGTTGTTGATATTCATTTTTTCCTCGTGTAGTGTTTTCCTTAAGATGCTTTGCAATGCTGGTTTTCTGGCTGCAAGTTCTTTTAGCTTTTGTTTATCACGAAATGTTTTTATTTCGTTGTCTTACCTGAAGCTTAATTTTGCTGAATACAGATTTCTTGGTTGGCATCCATTGTTTTTAAGTGTTTGAAATACGTTGTTCCAGGATCTTCTCACTTTCAGCGTCTGTGATGAAAAATCTGTTGTTAACATTTTTGGTTTACCCCTGATTGTAATCTGCCTCCTTTCTCTTGTAGCTTTTAATATTTTCTCTTTGTTCTGTATATTGGATATCTTCATAACAATGTGTCTTGGCATTGGTCTACTGTGATTTTGTGTGCTCGGTGTCCTGTAAGCATCTACAATTTTTTTTATCCGTTTCCATTTTTATTTCTGGAAAGTTTTCTGTAATTATTTCATACAGCAGGTTACTCATTCCCTTGGTTTGAATCTCTGTACCTTCCTCTATCCAGATGACTCATTAGTTTTTTTTTTTTTCTTCTGTTATCCCATATCTCTTGGATGTTTTTCTCATGACTTTTTACCAGCATTTCTTTGTTGGCTAGACTTTTTTCAAGATGATATATTTTGTCTTCATTATCTGACATTCTGTCTTCTACTTGCTCCACTCTGTTAGTGATACTCTCAATTGAGTTTTTAATTTGGTTTATCATTTCCTTCATTTCTAGAATTATTGTTTGATTTTTTTTTATAATCTCTATCTCCTAATTAAGATGCTTAATTTCTTTTTATATCTGTTTATGTAATTCATTTTCAATGTGTTCTTTCACTGTTTGGTTTTGATGTCTCGTATCCTCTTTAAGGTTCCATTCCATCTGTCTAAGGTATTTCTTGAGTTCTTTATATGACCATTTTTCTGATGACTCTAGGTCCTTCTGAATATTTAGGCTGTCCATCATTGTTTGTACTTTTTTTCTTCCTTGCTTTTTTATGCTGCTCATGTTACTTCTTGTTTTGTTTGACTGCTGAGTTACTGCTTACTCTTATAAATTTATTTGATGCTTGGGAGGAAAGATATTTGAAGGGAAGGGAAGAAGTCACTAAAGAGAATGAGAGTAGACAGGTAGAATTCAAGGAAGGGAGAATAAGAAAATTGAAAAGAAATGAAAAGACAAAAGAAAAAAAAAGAAAATAAAGAAAGAAAAAAAAATTAAATAATAATTATAATTAAAAAATGAAAATTAAAATTTAAAATAATATTAATAATAATAATGATAAAATAAAAAATAAAAAAATAAAAACATTAAAAAAGTTAAAGAACAACAACAACAAAAATGAAAATGAAAGAAACATAAAAAAATATAAATTAGAAAAATAATAATAATACATGCAGTCATAGAGTTCAATTAACTTCTCTTTCAGTAGGTGGAGCTGTGTGCACTGGGCCAAGCTTCTCCTCTGAATAAGTGGGAACCAATCACTGTGCAGCAGCTCTTCCTCCCAGACTTGGCGGATCTCCAATCCTGAGTGCCTAGGGCCTTCTCTTGTGCTTCCTCAAGCCATGCCCTGATCACCTGTGACGCTCACCACAATAGTGGTTACAAGCCAGAACTCTACTCCTGGCAGCCCTGTTTTCATGAACGCCTGTGCACACTCTCCCTGTTTGCCTCCCTCAGACCCTAAGTTTGTAGAGCTTGGGGCTGAGGACCCCCAGCGAATTTTCTTGCCCTCTGGGAGCCACGCCACCGGTACGTGGTGTAAGAGACCTCAATTGTCAGCACTTGTGGGATCAGGAGCCCGGAATTCCACGCCGCTAGTCCCGAGCCAATCCTGATTCCCTAGGTCTGGCTATCACGCTCACGGGAGAGCTGGGAGAGGCCCTTACGGCAGAGCTGGGAGGGGCCCTTAAGGTTTCCCCGCTGTGTTGAGAGAGATGGCTAGGGGATTACACACCTGTCACGCTGGTTTCAATGAAGTTATATCCTCTGCCCGTGACATCATTTCTATGCTATGGTGGTATCCCATGCAAATGGTGACCGTTTGTTCCCTTTGCAAGGTAACCAACGCAACGGGTGGGTCCTGACTGTCTCTCCCAAGCGCCGTTTCAATGCTGTGGCCACTGCCTTTGAAGGCTTGGTTGGCTTTTACCTCTGAAAGTTCAGAAGGGCCGAACAGTTATTTCAGAGGGATCTTAGTGTTGAGTCACGAGAACCAGGCAAACCGGAGGTTGAATGCAGCCGATCCAGGCTCGGTGTGTGTTCTGAGGGGCCCAGAATGTTCGCACCAGATCCACATTAGGTCAACTTTGCCTAGTGATTCTGAGCAAACAGCATTTAGACAGTTTACGACTCCCAATGCCCGCGCAGCTGAAGAGGTCAGAGACTTGATTTTTCCATGCCTGCCTTCATGATGGATCTCCTGTATTGCTACTTTTTTATATCTGTGCATGTGAGTGTGTATGTATGAGAGTGTATATATATATATATATATACACTCTCCAGATTTTTTAAAATATGAAATATATGTGTCTTATTATACACTCCCTAAATTCATTCATATTCATATATGTGTATTTATAATCAACTTTCCACAAGATTATTCTCAGAAATAATCATCCACCTGAAATACATATTTGTTTTCTAGTACTGAAAACTAAATTCAGTGAAAGGTGCAAACAAAACCTAATATTTCTACAGTTACTGAGCTAGTTTAACATCAATGCAAGTATATTCTTAGGGGACATGATGTGTATTTTGATTTTCATTTTTATTCAACACTTATACGTTACGATGTCTTCAGTTTATGCACATCATAGGATATATATTTCATTCAAAAGTTAGAAAATTTATAGGCATTTGTTTCACGATCAATCACTTTCTGATTCAGAACACATGATTCTTCTATGTTTCTTGACTGGTCTTTTCATGAGACTTCTTTCCAAACACATTATTTTCGTTTAACATCATCACTTATAAAGCAAAACTCAAACACCCTTCATGATAAACCATAATCCTAATATTACCATTAGATATATAACTGGTTGAAATGAATGATTATATATCAATATAAGATTTCTTATATATTTTCAGATTTCAATTCAATCCATTATTTAAAGTGGAACCAGATACATTATTTATTCATATTATCGTCTATTCATGCATTATCTCTATATTCATAGACACAGGGTACACCTCTTTGTACCCCTAATACTAATGTATATGTCTTCAAAATATTGCTCCCAGACATGGTGAAAGAAATACTCATGTTACCTGATCTACATATACATTTTACCACCGAAATATTCTGAACAAAAAAAAATGTAAAGGTCACACTTATGATTGTACCAAAGCCTAAAAGGAAAGTGAACATAGATAAGTAATAACATCCGTGTCCAGGTTGCCTAATGCTCTCAAATGTCAATCCCATTGGTGACAACATATTTGTTTTTTCCTATGATTATATATTCAAACTCAACCCCTTGAAAATGTCTAATCCTATCACTCATTTATACTTTACCTGATTTCGTTATGTCTCTATTGATACCTGCTTTTCTACATAATTTCCCCAGTTCATCATTGTGAAAGACTCTTCACATGTACTGACATTTACATTCACTCTCTAAACGAAACCCTATTGCTAAAGAAGCTTTTTATTCCAAATCATATTCTCACTCTTCTTCCTAAACCTACCGACTATCTTTCTAATCCTACCGACTATCCCTTTTTAACTGGATGTTCTCTTCTACATTCAATCATCCAAGGTACAAGGTCCTATGCCATTGTATATCGATTTAACTGAGACAATTGTACAGAACGTAATTCAACACTATGTATCCCAATCAAGGGCCCAATGCCCTTCTGGGCTTCAAATCTTTCTTAGATTTCCGTTTTCATACATATATTTCACTTATATATTCTTATAAATATTGCAGGTACCCAATCCCTTTATTCATCCTGCAGAATGATTCCTAACCCAAATCAAACATATAATGAACCCTAACCATACACTAACTTTACCGAAGAGCAGGGACAGAGTTGGTTTAAAATACAGGAATGTAGGGTATCTTCACCTTCTGAGAACCTCAAATGTTCATGCAGAAATGATCCCTGGTGAAGATGAAGGCAGCTATGAAATACCTCAGAAAGCAAAAGTCATCTTCCATGGCAGTCATCCTGGTCGGGTTGAAGGGTTGTGTCTGAATCACTCTCTCTTCTTAATGTATACAAGATGGACCAAACCAGTTCTGTGTGGAGAGCTGTTCCGGGGTGCTTATGATTGATATAACATTCTAACTTGTGAAAGTGTTACAGGAAAACAGGGGCAGCCTCCACCTAATGGGACTTTTGGAAGCAACTGTTAGGGCAAAGTGGTTGCCAAGGCAGTGATGTAATTCAGATCCTGAAGGAAGTGACCTCACCTCACTTCCTTGGTGATGAAACTCTCTGAACTTGGGATCCAGGAAGCCAGGAACCCAGACACAGTCCCTGTCCCAGTCCCAGTGGTCTCATATGTTTGGATTTACCAAGGACAGAGTCAGTCTTTCTTTGAACCTACAGATGTGAGGATGGCCAAATGCCAGGAAACCTTTGAAGAGGGGCTTTTCCTCAGAAAGCAGGTAGTGTCTCACCACTGGCTCTTGACAACTTCACAGAGTTGGCCAAGCAGACCAGAACTGAGACAGGAGAGGTCATTTTGGGGAAACATAGTATGGCCCACCAGTCAGAGGACACTCCGGAGAGTCACAGACCTACTTGGGGGAAGGAGGTGCCTTTGTGGGTGTGGGTGTGATTTTGTGGTTTTGTCTCAAGTTCTCAGAATAGGTGGGAAAGGCAGTTTGTTTGGTTTGGAGTGGACTACTTTTAGTAAGTCCTTTGACAAGGCGAGTGTCTGTGTATCCCACTGTGTTCATGATTGTAGACATTAGAAGAGAGAAGGTATCAATGGATGTTTCCTGTCTACTAGAAAGCTTGCCAGCATTCATTGTGCCCAATATATGAGTGGAATCAGGCTTGCCTTATGGATGGGCAACACCTACTAGCTTCATAATTTCCTGTTTTCTCCTTCAATTCTGGCAACACTCCAGAATAGTATCATGGTTTTGTGTCCAAGATATGTACCACCTCCAATATCTGTGACATGGCCATGTACTAGATAGTTGAAGGGAATGGCTAGCATCTCAGAAATCTCAGATATCAGTTGACCAGGAAAGTCTCAGTGGAGAAACCCTGCTTTGGTCCTTTTGATTACCTATTGTTCTGTTGCCCTGAATGTCAGGAAGAACTTTGCCTCAAGCCACCACTTTGTGAAGCCTGAAGAAAACAGTTTTCAAATGCAAATGAATGGGCATCACGTGTGGATCCATGCTTAATTGCTTTGAAAAGGGATATGTCTGAATCAGTCTCTTGGCCCTGTGTGAGGCTGAGGCTTAGATTCTCAGCACCTGTTGGATCTAAAGATACATCCCATGCATGCATCGAAAACCAAAATGGCAAAAAGATCAGATATTGTTGATTAACTCTCTTGCCTTCCTCTGGTAGGTTCCTGACATCCATCAAGTGAGAACAGGGATCCTTTGTGTCAAATGAGTTCTTCAAAACCCAGCAGAGGCTAGCCCATAGGTGCTTGTTTTTCTCATGACTCCAATTCACTTAAAGAATCTAAACCTCAAAGTCAGTAGGCCTCAAGTTGGAGAAGCTAAGCAGTATTAAAGGAAGGCCTATTTGATCACTCCTGGTTTACAGGAAGGGTGTCCATGCCACCCTGACTTTAGGCAAATGAGGTGCAGGAAGCTTATTTTGGACACTGACGTGGGCTGCTCCCCTCATGGAAACCTCCAGCCACAGGTTATGATGAGTGTATATATGGAAGAAGATTTGGGCCATGTGAGAGTGTTTGGGTTTTAATTGTGGACATTTGAATGGTGGTTTGAAGAGATGACTGGGTCCACGTGGGCTTGCACCCTGGTGTGATTCCCCCTAGAGACTGAGTTGTAGTACTGATCTCAGAGAAGTATTGCCATGAATTGTGTTGGGATTTTAGATGGCCATGCATGAGAGTTGCCCTTGGAAAGACATCTAGGCCCAAGTTGACTTTCCACAGATCACAGGGAATCTCAGCCAGGATATCACATGATTTTATTCTTAAAGACTTGGCAGCCATTTTTGAGAGTCAAAACACACGTGGACCTCACATTGTAGACCTCAATGGGCCTGGCTTAATCTGACATTTTGGCCACTCTTTGGGAAGCCTTGCCTGTGAGAATTCTCCAGAGTTTTCATTGAAATGAACTTACTCACCATTTAATGGTTCCTGAATAAATTGAAACCCACAGTGCCTCCAACTTCTTCCTTGAAAATTGGCTAGATAAATACCATAAAAATTTTTGAAATTCCCATGACTGGGTGGCACTGGAGAACATTTGGATGTCCTGTTGCTGATCATGAGTATGTAAGACAGTGCCTTGATTGACTTGGTTTTATGAAAATGGTGTAGAACAGAGATGCCAGTAAGTTGGATCCTGTTGAGTAGTTGTCCTAGAGCAGTGGTTGGCAGGTGTGTGATAAAACATCTGTGTTGGGCCATGTGGATCTGCCATTGGCTTGCAAATGGATTGTGACTGACATTTTGAAGCCAGTAGACTCTTATATGTAAAAGCATATTGTTATATGGAGAGGTTTCAGGGCAATGTTCAGAATCAGGTTGCTATGGTCAATGGGGCAAGCAATGTGGGATAGAAGCCTGGTTGGTGCATTCTCCTGCAGAACCCGACCCACCACAATTGACAGAACTCACTTCAGCACTGTGTCCCTGTTGAACTCCTTGTATTTCATGAAGCAAATTCCAAACTCCCAGTGCAGCAGCAAGAAACACCACGAATAGTGGAGGATGACCAAATGGATTTACAGTCCACACGGGGAGACACTTAGACCCCAGTGGCCACAAGTTACATACAAATAGAAAATTCAGCACTGATGCCTCATGTTCATTGGAAAATAAGAAACAATGTCATTCATGTCACATAGATGAAGACCCAGCTTTGATGGTCTCACTCCAAATGAAGCTAATGCTCCTGACAACAGCATATATTTCATTGCCCAACCTTAGAGGCAGTTTCTCCAGATGTCAGGCTGGCAGAACTTCATGTTTGTGGAGTGTTTACCCTGTCCCTTACTTTTGGAAACTCCTATACCACCTCCAAATTTGTGAACTCCTGAGCATTTTCCATTCCACATATGTATTCACAGATTTTCTAACTCCTCTCCTCTAATTGTGTCTTATGTGGGGCGAAGGTAATGTCAAGGCATTGTTATGAATGAGAGTGGGAAGATTTTTGTGTAGCACATATTTGCATATACATTGGATACATTTTCAAATTTTCCATTCGAAATACTGAATCCCTGACACTAACACATACCCTAATAGACTTTGACTTCTAATCCTAATATTATGGAGAAAAATAACCCAAACAGAATAGAAATACAAGAGGTTCACAGGAGGCATGGTGCATAGTTGGACTTGCCTTTCGTATGATAAATGGTAGGTGTTATAAATCTAGCGAATTTTAATTGAAATAGTCCTCCATGTGTTTTAAAAGTTAACAAATATGTGAATAACTGTCTCCCTTTCTCTGTAGCCTATTCATCACATGTATTTTTATATGCACATATCGAATTCTACCTGGTATAACTCGTACATTTTGTGAGGTGGCTGGCTTGGCAGATACAAATTGTGAGAAGAGATCACTCCTACTAAATGCTGTTGAAACCGAAAATTCAAGATACGGGTGAGCTTCTTAGTTGAACGACATAAATCCATGTTCATTAAAATGAGTATTTTTGGATCTGTGGATGATATATATTTCATGGTGAATTTCGATTGGCATACATAATGCTACTTTTTAATGTCTCTGTGTGTATGTATATATATACATATATATATATATATTTTTTTCACTGCAGATTTTTCAAAGTATGAAGTATATTTTTCTTATTATACACTCCCTAAATTCATTCATATTCATGTATTGGATTTATAATCAACTTTTCAAAAGATTTTTCTCAGAAATATTCATCCACCTGAAATACTTATTTGTTTCCTAGTACTGAAAACTAACTTCAGGGGATCATATGATGGCTGCGAAGGGAGTGCATCACCCCCATATACCGCGTCACTGTGCGGGAGAATGACGAGTTAGAATGGCTAAAACCTATCTTGTTAGGAATTTCCAGCAAAATTGTGGTTCTCCAAAACCTAGTGTACATATTTCCATCTCACAAGGATCAGCTACGGGAACTCAAACGCGAGTGATTTGTCCTCACAGAAGGTCATGTGGCTTATTCAGGAAATCGCTCCGTGGCTAGAGTCTGTGGTGCGTGCTGGGAAACGACGAGATAGCAACGCAAATATACAGCGGTGCAGATACTGTGGGCTCCTGCCAGGTATGCAATCACTGTGCTCAGTGCTGAATTCTGGGTTTGAGACGGGGAAGCATGCAGTCCAACTCGTTTCTCCGCACCAGTCAGACCACAGAGGAACACAGCGGCCACCATCTTGGAGAGGTGACGTCACCATCCCTGTTTTCGACTGATCGCAGCTTATTCAGCTATAGAACCGGTAATTTCAGGATGCCATTCACCTTTGTCTTCCAGACAAATTACTCAGGCTCAGTGCTAAAGAACCCGCAGAAACTGCGTCTTGGAGCCTGCTTCTATTAGAACATACACCGAGCCCAGAGCGGCCGAATTCCGCCTCCCGGAACTGATCTGGCCCTGGGCTAAAGAACCCGCGGAAACTGCTTCTCGGTCCGGGTCTTGCTGAATACTGTGGAGGTAAATATCAACCGAGCCTTCATAGGGAGTGCAACAGGATTGAGACGGGGCTTGTGAGTGCCGGTCAGAACTCACCCATTGCTTTAGTCACCCAGAAAAGGGAACAAAATGCTGCCTTTTGCATGGGATACCAAGATGGCAGAGATCTGATGTCATCAGAAAGCAGCAGAGGAGATAACTTCATTGATACCAGCGGTGACAGAAACAATTGGTCTCCTGGTAAAGAAAGTGAGTCACAAACACCCGGGTCTCTCTCACTTTGTCATCAAGCCAGAGGGGCAGAGCAGAGCCGCCGCCCACGCCCGGAACAGGCCCAGCGACACACCTGCATGGTAGTCACGTCACCCCAATTGGAATAGAGGCAGAGCAGAGCCGCCGCCCTTGCCCAGAACAGGCCCAGTGACCCGCAGGCGTGGTAGTCAAATCACCTGAATTGGAATAGTTGCAGAGCAGAGCCTTCTCCCGCACCTAGTACAATCCCAGTGGCCCACCGGCATGGTAGTCAGGTCACCCCAATATTACTAGGGGCAGAGCAGAGCCTTCGCCCGCACCCAGAACAGGCCCAACAACCTGCCGGCATGGTAGTCACGACCCCCCAAATGGAGTAGTGGCAGAGCAGAGCCATCACCCGCACCCGCAAGGTAGGCACACCTGCACCTGACTGGCAGAAGAGGCCCATCGCCCTGCCGGCGCGGCAGACACTTCACCCCATTTGGAATAGGAGCAGAGCAGATCCGTTGCCCGTGCCCGCAAGGTAGGCAGACCTGCGACAAACTGGCGGAACAGGCCCAGCAACACACCTGCATGGTAGTCACGTCACCCCAATTGGAGTAGGGGCAGAGCACAGCCGCCGCCCGCACCTACAAGGTAGGCAGACCTGCGACTGATCGGCAGAACACCCCAGGGGTCCACGGGCCTGGTAGACACGTGACACCAATTGGAGGAGGGGCAGAGCAGAGCCGTCTCCCGCGCCTGCATGGTAGGCAGACCTGCAACCGATCAGGAAAACAAGCCCAGCGGCCCGTCAGCAAGGTAGATAGATCACCCTAATTGGAGGAGCAGCACAGCCCCCCTGTGCCCATGCAAGGGAGACTTTGCAACTATACAAGAGCAATATAAATATATAGGAGGAAAATTTCAAAATCACAACAGTTTCACCAAGCAGAAAGAAAAGCGAGCAGTATGATAAGACAAGGAAAAAAGGACCACAAGCAATGCAGGTCAGCACAACTTTAGAAGAGGTAATAGCTGCAGTAGATGGAATGTCAGATAAAGAACTCAGGATATACATGCTTCAGATGATCTGGAGTCTCAAGGAAGACATTAGACAGCAAAATCAGACAATGAAAAATCACTTCGACAATGAATTACATAAACAAATCCAAGAAGCAAAAGATCAGCTATACAGGGAGATAGAGGTTGTAAAAAATAACAAACAGAAATGCTAGAAATGCAGAAAGCAATAAACCAACTTAAAAACTCAATTGAGAATACTACCAGCAGAGTAGAACACTTAGAAGATAGAACATCAGACAATGAAGACAAAGTATTCCAACTTGAAAAGAACATAGACAGCTCAGCAAGACTGTTAAGAAACCATGAACAGAATATCCAAGAAATACGGGATAACATAAAGATACCAAACTTAAGAGTCATTGGAATACAGGAAGGTATAGAGGTCCAAACCAAAGCAATGAGCAATGTATTCAATGAAATAATACGAGAAAACTTCCCAGACTTGAAGAATCAGACTGACTCCCAAGTCCTAGAAGCCTACAGGAGGCCGAATGTGCAAAATCATAAGAGATCCACACCTAGACACATTATAATGAAGATGCCCAACATACACAATAAGGAGAGAATTTTAAATGCTACAAGAGAAAAAAAAGCAGATTACATTTAGGGGTAAACCAATCAGGATAACAGCTGATCTTTCAACACAGACTCTGAAAGCTAGAAGATCCTGGATTAACATTTTTCAAACACTGAAAGAAAATGGATTCCAACCAAGAATTGTGTATCCAGCGAAATTAAGCTTCAGGATGGAAGATAAAATCATAACCTTCCATGTTAAAAAAAAGTTAAAATAAATTGTAGCTAGAAAATCATCTCTTCAAAACATCATCGGCAAAATATTACAGGAAGAGGAAATGGAAAATAACAATAAAAACCAACAGTGGGAGGTAGTACAGTAAAAGGGGGAAATAATCAATGTAGAAAACAATCCATGTTTAATAACATAAATAAACAAATAGGGCTGGAAGAACAACCATTATCTCAATAATAACCATAAATGTTAATGGCTTAAACTCACCAATTAAGAGACACAGGCTAGTAGAATGGATCACAACACAAGACCCAATAATATGCTGCCTACAGGAGACGCATTTGATAGGAAAAGACATACATAGACTGAAGGTGAAAGGTTGGGAAAAATCATATCACTTATATGGACTTCGGAAACAAGCAGGAGTGTCCATACTCATATCAAATAAAATAGATTTCAAGCCAAAGTTAATCAAAAGGGATAAAGAGGGACACTACATACTGCTCAAGAGAACCATACACCAACAAGACATAACCATTATAAATATATATACGCCCCAAACAATGGTGCAGCTATGTCCATCAAACAAACTTTTCTCAAGATCAAGAGTCTAATAGACCACCATACAATAATCATGGGAAACTTCAACACACCTCTCTCACGACTGGACAGGTCTTCCAAACAAAAGTTGAAATAGAAAACTATAGAACTCAATAACACAATTAATAACCTAGACTTAATTGATGTATATCGAATATACTCCTCAACATCAAGCAGTTACATTTTTCCTCAGCAGCACATGGATCCTTCTCAAAAATAGATCATATATTATGTCACAGGGCAATTCTTAGACAATATAAAGAAGTAGAGATAATACCATGCATCTTATCTGATCATAATCTAATATAAACTAAAAATCAATGATAAACGAAGGAAGGAAAAATCATGCATCACTTGGAGAATGAACAATAGGTTACTGAATGATCAATGGGTTATAGAAGACATCAAGGAGGAAATTAAAAAATTCTTAGAGATAAATGAAAACACAGGCACAACATATCAGAATCTATGGGACACACTGAAATCCGTTCTAAGAGGAAAATTCATTGCTTGGATTTCATTCCTTAAAAAAAGAAAAAAAAAACAAAACAAATAAATGATCTCATACTTCATCTCAGAATCCTAGAAAAAGAAGAGGAAAACAACAGCAAAATAAGTAGAAGGTAAGATTTAATTAAAATCAAAGCTTAAATTAATGAAATCAAAACAAAAGAAACAATTGAAAAAATTGAGAAAACTAAAAGTTGGTTCTTTGAAAAAATAAATAAAATCGACAGACCCTTAGCCATGCTAATGAAGAGAAGAAGAGAGAAAACTCAAATTACTAGCATACGGGATGAAAAGGGCAACATCACATGTTAAGGTCTATAAACAAGTCAGGATGGCACCTGGTATTTTGCCAGAGAAATGTTAGGGTCTGTAAACAAGTCTGGATGGCGCCTGGCCAAATGCCATAGAGAGTGGTTTGTGAAGTAACAAAAGCAAGCCATTAAGTGTGGAGATTCCTTATTGGTTGACTGCTGGATCTATTATATGCTAATTAGATAAGCTATATAAAATGTATAAATATCGCTCAGATGCTACAATAAACGGCTTCCACTCCTGCTGTATCAATCTACACAAGTTATTTGTCATCCCCTGGCAATCACAGCAGATATTTCTGAAATACAGAAGATAATCAGAAATTAATTTGATTCGTTATACTCCAATATAATAGAAGATAGTGAAAGCATCGAAAAATTTCTTAAGTCATATGATCTGTCCAGATTGAGTCAGGAGGATATAGACAACCTAAACAGACCAGTATCAATTGAGGAAATAGAAGAAACCATCCAAAGATTACCAACTAAGAAAAGACCAGGACAGTATGGGTATACAGCAGAGTTTTACAAACCCTTTAAATATGAACTAATACCAATACTTTTCAAGCTATTTCAGGAAATTGAAAAAGAGGGAGATCTTAAAAATTCATTCTACCAGGCCAATATCACCCTGATTTCTACACCAGACATAAACACTTCAAACAAAGAAAATTACAGACAAATATCCCTAAGGAATCTAAATGCAAAAATCCCTAATTAAATTCTGGCGAATCAGATACAAAAACATATTAAAAAAATTGTGCACCATGATCAAGTAGGATTCATCCATGGAATGCAAGGCTTCTTCAATATACGAAAATCAATAAATGTTATTCACCACATCAATAGACTTAAAAATAAGAACCATATGATCATCTCGATAGATGCACAAAAAGCATTCGACAAAGTACAGCATCCCTTTATCTTCAAAACTCTAGAAAAACTAGAAATAACAGAATCATACCTCAATATTGTAAAAGCAATCTATGCTAATCCTCAAGCTAGCATCATTCTGAATCTAGAAAAATTGAAGGCATTCCCTCTAAAATCTGGAATAAGAATGGGATGCCCTCTCTCACTACTTCTGTTCAATACAGTTCTCGAAACACTGGCCAGAGCAATTAGACAGACGGAAGAAATTAAAGGCATAAAAATAGGAAAAGAACAACTTAAATTATTACTATTGCAGATGACATGATTCTATACCTAGCAGACCCAAAAGGGTCTACAAAGAAACTAATAGAGCTAATAAATGAATGCAGCAAAGTGGCAGGATATAAAATCAACACGCATAAATCAAAGGCATTCCTAATTATCAGGGACAAATCCTCTGAAATGGAAATGAGAACAACCACTCCATTCACAATATCCTAAAAAAAAAAAAAAAAAGATGGGAATCAACCTAACAAAAGAGGGGAAAGTCTCATACAATGAAAACTACACAACCCTAAAGATAGAAATATAAGAAGATCTTAGAAGATGTAAAAATATACCCTGTTCATGGAAAGGCAGAACTAACATCATCAAAATGGTGATATTACCAAAATTTCTCTATAGGTTTAATGCAATGCCAATCAAATCCCAAAGGCATTTCTTGTAGAAATAAAGAAAGCAATCATGAAATGCATATGGAAAAATAAAAGTCCCAGAATAGCAAAAACAATGCTAGGCAGGAAGTGTGAATCAGGCTGTAGAGCGATACCAGACTTCAAACTATACTACAGAGCAATAGTAACAACAATAGCATGGTACTGGTACCAAAACAGGCTTGTGGACCAATGGTACTGAATAGAGGACACAGAAACCAATCCACAAAACTACAACTATCTTATATTTGATAAAGGGGCTAAAAGCATGCAATGAAGGAAGGATAGCATCTTCAACAAATGGTGTTGGGAAAACTAGAAATCCATATGTAACAAATTGAAACTGAATCCCTTTCTCTTGCCATGCACAAAAGTTAACTCAAAATGGATCAAGGAGCTTGATATCAAATCAGAGACACAGTGTCTGATAGAAGAAAAATTTGCTTACGATGTACATACTGTGGCGTCGGGCTCCAAATTCCACAATAGGACACCCATAGCACAAGAGTTAATAACTAGAATCAACAAATGGGACTTACTCAAACTAAAAAGTTTTTTCTCAGCAAAAGAAACAATAAGAGAGGTAAATAGGGAGCCTACATCCTGGGAAGAAATCTTTACTCCTCACACTTCAGATAGAGCCCTAATATCCAGAGTATACAAAAAACTCAAAAATTAGACAATAAGATAACAAATAACCCAATCAACAAATGGGCTGAGGACCTCAACAGACACTTATCAGATGAGGACTTACAATCAATCAACAAGTACATGAAAAAATGCTCACCATCTCCAGCAGTCAGAGAAATGCAAATCGAAACCACCCTAAGATACCATCTCACTCCAGTAAGAATGGCAGCCATTATGAAGTCAAAGAACAAGTTCTGGCAAGGATGTGGGGAAACAGGTACATTTCTACATTGCTGGTGGGACTGCAAATTGGTGCAGCCAATTTGGAAAGCAGTATGAAAATTTCTTGGAAAGCTGGGAATGGAACCACCATTTGACCCAGCTATTCCCCTACTCAGTCTATTCACTAAAGACCTAAAAACAGCATGCTACAGGGACACTGCTACATCGATGTTCATAGCAGAACAATTCACAACAGCAAGACTGTGAAACCAACTTAGATAACCTTCAATGAAAGAATGGATAAAATACTGTGGCATTTATACACAATGGAGTATTACTCTGCATTGAAAAATAAAAAAAAATCATAGAATTTGGAGGGAAATGGATGGCATTAGAGCAGATTATGCTAAGTGAAGCTAACCAATCCTTAAAAAACAAATGCCAAATGTCATCTTTGATATACGGAGAGTAACTAAGAACAGAGGAGAGACGAAGAGCATGACAAGATGATTAACATTAAAGCGGGATGAGAGGTGGAAAGGAAAGGGAGAGAGAAGGAAAATTGCATGGAATTGGAAGGAGACCCTCAGGGTTATACAAAATTACATACAAGAGAAAGTGAGGAGAAAGAGAAAAATAATACAAGGGGGACAAATTTATTACAGTAGAGGGGGTAGAGAGAGAAGAGGGGAGGGGCGGGGAGGGGAGGGGGGATAGTAGAGGATAGGAAAGGCAGCAGAATTCAATAGACACTAGTATGGCAATATGTGAATCAATAGATGTGTAACTGATGTGATTCTGTAATCTGTACATGGGGTAAAAATGGGAGTTTATAACGCACTTGAATCAAAGTGTGAAATATGTTACAACAACAACTATGTAATGTTTTGAACAACCATGAATAAAAATGAAATAAAACTAACTATGGTGAATAATGCATGCAATCCTAATATTTCTACAGTAACTTACCCAGTTTAACATCAATGCAAGTAGATTCCTATGGGACATGATGTGTACTTTGACCTTCATTTTTATTCAACACTGGTACATTACTATTTCTTCAGTTTATGCACATCACAGGATATATATTTCATCCACAATTTAGGAAAGTTATAGGCATTTGTTTCACTTTCAATCAATTCCAGCTTCAGAACACATGGATTCCTCCATATTTCTTGACTGGTCTTTTCATGAGACTTCTTTCCAAACACATTATTTTCGATTTCCATAAACACTTTTGAAACAAAACTCACACACACTTCATGATAAACAATAGCCCTAAGATTACCATTATATATGTAACTGGTTGGAGTGAATGATTGTATGTCAATATATGATTTCCTATATATTTTAAGATATCAATTCAATCCATTATTTAAAGAGAAAAAAGTTATATTATTTATTCACACTATGGTCTATTCATGCATTATCTCTATATTCATTGACACAGGGTACACCACTTGGTACCCACAATACTAATTTATGTGTCCTCAAATATTGCTCCCAGAAATGGTGGAAGAAATACACATATCATATGATCTACATATATATTTGATCACAATAATTTTCTGGGCACAAAATGCAAAGGTCACACTTATGATTGTACCAAATCCTAAATTGAAAGTGAACATGGCTTACTAAAAACATCCATGTCCAGGTTGCCTAATGCTTTCAAATGTCATTCCTATTGGTGACTACATATTTGTTTCTTCCTAAGATTATGTATTCAATCTCAACCCTGTTGAAAATGTCTAATCCTATCACTCACTATATAATTGCCTCTTTTCGTAATGTCTCTATTGATATTTTCCTTCCTACATATTTTCCCCAGTTAATCATTGTGACTGACTCTTCACATGTGCTGACATTTATATTCACTCTATAACCGAAACCCTAATGCTACAGAACTTTTTGTCCAATTTTTATACTCACTCTTTTTTTATAAACCTACCGACTATCTTCCTAATCCCACCGACTATCTCAATTTGAGTGGATGTTCTCTTCTAAAATCAAACATCCAAGGTATAAGGTCCTATGCCATTGATTATCAATTTATCTGAGACATCTGTGTAGAACGTAATTAAAAGCTAAGTATCCCAATCAAGGGCCTAATGCCCTTATGGGCTTCAAATCTTACCAAGATTTCTGTTTTCATACTTATATTTCACCTCTATAATCTTATAAATATCGCAGGCTCCCAATACTATTAATCATCCTGCAGAAGGATTCGTAATCCAAATCAAAGATGTTAATAACCCTAACCATACACTCTTCCCTCAACCTAACTTTACAGAAGAGCAGGGACAGAGTTCGTCTTACAATACAGGAATGTAGGGGATCTGCCTCCTGCTGAGAACCTCAAAGGTCCATGCAGGTTTGATCCCTGGAGAAGATTAGGCAGCTATGAAGGACCTGAGAGAGCAAAAGTTATCTTCCATCTCAAACAACCTTTCCAGGATGAAGGGTTTTGTCTGAATAAGCCTCTCTCTTCTTAATGTAGAGAAGATGGACCATACCAGGCATGTGTGGAGAGCTGTTCCTGGGTGCCTATGGTTGATATACCATTCTAACTTTTGAAAGTGTCACAGGAAGTAAGGGCTGCCTCCATCTCATAGGACTATTGGAAGCAACTGTTAGGACAAAGTGGTTGCCAAGGCAGTGACCTCATTAAATTCCTGAAGAGATTAATCTCACCTCACTTCCTTGGTGATGAAACTCTCTGAACTTGGGATCCGGGAAGCCAGGCACGCAGAGCCAGTCCCATTCCCAGTCCCAGTGGTCTCACTTGTTTGGATTTAACAAGGACAGAGTCAGTCTTTCTTAGTACCTACTGATGTGAGGATGGACAAATGTCAGGAAAGCTCTGAAGAGAGGCCTTTCCTGAGAAAGCAGGTAGTGGCTCACAGCTGGCTAGTGACAACTTCACAGATTGGGCCAATGAGACCATATCTGACACAGGACAGGCGATTTCATCAGAACATAGTATGGCCCACCAGTCAGAGGACACTCCTGATAGTCACAGACCTACTTGGGGGAAGGAGCTGCCTTTGTGTGTGTGGGTGTAGGTTTGAGGTTTTGTCTCATGTTCTGAGAATAGGTAGGAAAGGCGGTTTATTTGTTTTGGAGTGAACTGTTTCTGGTAAGTCGTTTGACAAGGCCAGTGTCTCTATGTCTGTGTATCCCACTGTGTCCGTGGTTTTAGACATTAGAAAAGAGAATGAATCATTGTATGTGTCCTGACTAGTAGAAAGCTTCCCAAGATTCATCTTGCCCAATTTATGAATGGACTGTGGCTTGACTTATGGGTGGGCAACTCCTACAATCTTGCTAAGTTCCTGTTTTCTTCCTGAATCCTGGCCAATTTCCAGAATAGGCTCATTTTTTTTGTGTCCAAAATATGTACCACCTCCAAGCTCTGAGACTTGGCCATGTACTGGATAGCTGAAGGGAATGGGAGCATCTCAGAAAACTCAGATATGAGTGTGACCAGAAAATTCTAATGGAGAAACCCTGATTTGGGCCTTTTGCTTACCAATTGTTCTGTTGCCCTGAATGTCCGGAACATCTTTGCCTCAGGCCACACCTTTGTACAGCCAAAAGAAATAGTTTTCAAACAGAAATGAAAGGGCATCACCTCTGGCTCTTTGCTTAATTGCTTTGGAAAGGGATGTGTCTGAATCAGCTTTTTGGCCCTGTGTGAGGCTGCGGCTTAGATTTTTAGCACCTGATGGATCTATAGAAAGATCCCATGTGTGCATCCAAAACCAAAATGGACAAAAGAGCATTCATTTTGGATGAAGTCTCTCACATTCCTCTGTAAGGTTCCTGACCTTCATCAAGTGAGAATAGTGATCATTTGGTTCAAATGTGTTCCTCAAAACCCTACAGAGGATAGCCCATAAGTGCTTGATTTTTCTCATGACTCCAAATCACATAAAGACTCTAAGCCCCACAGTCAGTAGGCTTCAAATTGGAGAAGCAGTGCCATCTTAATGGCCGGCCAATTTGATCACTCCAGGTTCACTGGAAGGATGTCCAGGCCACCCTGATTTTAGGCAAATGAGGGGCAAGGGTGGTTATTTTGGACACTGTCTTGGGCCGCACCCCTCATGGAAACCTCCAGCCAGAGGTTATGATGAGTGTGTATTTAGAAAAGATGAGTGACATGTGGGAGTGTTTTGGATTTAATTGTGGATATTTGTGTGGCAGTTGGAAGACATAACTGGGTCTACCTGGGCTTGAACTTTGGTGTGATTCCCCTTAGAGACTGAGTTCAGAATCTGACCTCAGAAAAGTATTGCCATGTATTGTGTTGGGATTAAAGATGCCATGTATGAGAGTCACCCTTGGAAACTGAGATCTAGCGCCAGAGTGGCTTTGCACAGAGAACTGGGAATCTCAGCCAAGGTATCACATGATTTCATTCGAAAGACTTGGCAGCCATATTTGAGAGTCAAAACACACATGGACCTCACATTGTAGACCTCAATGGGCCTGGCTAAATGTGACCTTTTGTCCACTCTTTGAGAAGCCTTGCCTGTGAGGGTTCTCCAGAGCTTTCATTGAAATAATCTTCCTCTCCATTTAATGGTTCCTGAATAAATTGAAACCCACAGTGCCTCCAACTTGATCCTTGAAAAATTTCTAGATAAATACTGTGAATTTTTTGAAATTCCCACGACTAGGTTGCACTAGAGAACCTTTGGATGTCCTGCTGCTGATCATGGATGTACCTGACAGTGCCTTGCTTGACTGGGTTTTATGAAAATGGTGTAGAACAGAGGTCCCAGTAAGTTGCAGCCTCCTGAGAAGTGGGCCTAGAGTTTTGGTGGGCAGGAGTGTGATAAAACTTCTGTGTTGGAGCAATTTGGATCTTCCATTGGCTTACAAATGGCTTGTGGCTTACATGGTGCAGCCAGCAGACCCTTATAAGTAAAGACATCTTGTTATATGGAGAGGATTTAGGGCAATGTTCAGAATCAGGTTGCTATGGACAAGGATGCAATGGGGCAAGCTTTGAGGGATAGAAGATTGGTTGGTGCATTTTTCTGCTGTCCCTGACCCACCACACGTGACAGAACTCCCTCCAGCACTGTGTCCCAGTTGAACTCGTTCTATTTTATGAAGCAAATACCAAACTACCAGTGCAGCAGCAAAAACCCCACAAAAAGTGTAGGAGGGCCAAATGGCTTCACAGTTCAACGGGGAGACACTTAGACCCCAGAGGCCACAGTTTACTTAAAAAGAAAAATATCAGCACTGCTGCCTCATGTTCATTGAAAAATCAGAAACAATGTCTTCCAGGTCTCATAGATGCAGACCCAGCTTTGATGGTCTCACTACAAAGAAAGCCAAATCTCCTGAAAACAACATATATTTCAAGTGCCCTATCTCAGAGGCAGTTTCTCAAAAAGCTTTTAGGCCAGCAGAGCTCCATGTTTGTGGAGTGTTTACCCTATCCCTTGCTTTTGGAAACTCCTCTACAACCTCCAAGGTTGTGAACTCCTGAGCATTTTCCATTCCAGATATGTGTTCACTGATTTTCTAACTCTTCTCCTCTAATTGTGTCTTACTTGGGGTGAAGGTAATGTCAAGGCATTGTTCTGGATGAGAGTGGGAGGATATTTGTGTAGCATATATATGCATACAAATTGGATTCATTTTCCAATTTTCATTTTGAAATATTGAATCCCTGACACTAACCCATACCTACTAGACTCAGACAACTCATCCTAATATGATAGAGAAAAATAAGGCAAACCTATAGAAATACAAGCAGTTCATTGGAGGCATGTTGTATAGTTGGACTTGCGTTTTGCATTATATAAGGTAAAAGTTATAAATCGAGTCAATTTTTAATCGAAGAAGTTCTCCATGAGTTTTTAAACTTAAAAAATACGAGAATTCTTGTTTCCCTTTCTCTTTAGATATTCACACTCGTATATTTATATGCACATATAGAATCCTACCAGGTATCACACGTACATTTTTGAGGTGGCTGACTTGGCATATACAAACTGTGAGAAGAGTTCACTCCTCCTAAACGCTGTTGGAACTGAAAATTCAACCTATAGGGGAGCTTCCTAGTAGAAGAACATTATGCATAAATTCATGTTCAGTAAAATAAATATTTTTGCATCTGTGGATGATATATATTTACTGATGAATTTCGATTGGCATATATATTGCTACTATTAAATGTATGTGAGTGGTTTTTTTTGTGTGTGTGTGTGTATAATATATCTGTACACTCTGCAGATGTTTCAAAATATAAAATATATGTGTCTAATGTAAACCCTCTAAATTCATTCATGTTCATGTATGTGGATTTATAATCAACTTTTCACAAGATTATAATCAGAAATATTCATCCACCTGAAATACATAATTGTTTCCTAGTACTGAAAACTAACTTCAGTGAATGGGGCATACAAATCCTCATTATTCTACAGAAACTGACCCAGTCTAACATCAATGCAAGTAGACTCCTATGGGACATGATATGTAATTTGACGTTCATATGTATTCAACAATGGTACATTATTATTTCTTCAGTTTTTGCACATTTTAAGTTATACACTTCATCCACAAGTTCACGAATTTATAGGCATTTGTTTCAACTTTAATCACTTCTTGCTTCAGAAAACAAGTATTGTCAGGGTTTCTTGACAGGTCGTTTCATGAGACTTCTTTCCAAACACATTATTTTAGATTTCCATAATCACTTTTGAAGCAAAACTCACACACTCTTCATGATAAACCAAACCACTAATATTTCCATGAGATATATAACTGGTTGGAATGAATGATTGTATATCAATATATGATTTCCTGTAATTTTTCACATATTAATTCAATTCATTATTTAAAGTTCAAAAAAGTTATATTATTTAGTCACAGTATGTTCTATTCATGCTTTATCTCTATGTTCATAGACACAGGGTACACCTCTTTGTACCCCCAATTCTAATTTTAAATATTCAATATATTGCTCCCAGAAATGGTGAAAGAAATACTCATGTCACCTCATTATCACAGTAATATTCTGGACAAGAAATGGAAAGGTCACTCTTATGATTGTACCAAAGCCTAAATGGAAAGTGAACATAGATTACTAAAAACATCCATGTCCAGGTTGCCTAATGCTATCAATTGTCAATCCTGTTGGTGACTACATATTTGTTTCTCACTAATTTATATATTCAAACTCAACCCTGTTGAAAATGACTAATTCTATCACTCACTTTATACTTTGCCTGATTTTGTAATGATTCTATTGATATCTGCTTTTCTACATATTTTCCCCAGTTCATCATAGTGACTGACTCTTCATATGTACTGACATCTACATTCACTCCATAACCGAAACCCTACTGGTAAAGAACTTTTGGTCCAAATCCTGTACTCACTCTTCTTCCTAAAGCTATCGACTATCTTCCTAATCCTAACGATTATCACTTTTTGCCTGGATGTTCTCTTCTAAATTCAATCATCATAGGTACAAGGTCCTACTCCCTTGTATATCGAATTATCTGAGACATCTTTGCAGAACATAATTCAAAGCTAAGTATCCCAATCAAGGGGAAAACACTTCTGGGCTTCAAATCATACCTAGATTTTTGTTTTCATACTTTCATTTCACATCTATATTCTTGTAAATATCACAGGTTCCCAATACCATTATTCATCACACAGAATGATTCATAACCCAAATCAAACCTGTTATTAACCCTAAGCGCACACTGTTCCCTCAATCTCATTTTACAGAAAAGCAGGGACAGAGTGGTTCTTACAATACAGGAAATTATGGGATCTTCCACCTGCTGAGAACCTCAAAGGTCCATGCAGAAATGATACCTGGAGAAGTTGTAGGCAGGTATGAAGGACCTGAGTGAGCAAAAGTCATCTTCCATGGCAAATAACCTGGTCAGGATGAAGGGATGTGTCTGAATCATCCTCTCTCTTTTTATTGTAGAGAAGATGGACCAAACCAGGCCTGTGTGGAGAGCTGTTCCTGGGTGCCTATGGTTGATATACCATTCTACCTTGTGAAAGTGTCACAGGAAGTAGGGGAAGCCTCCATCTCATGGGACCCTTGGAAGCAACAGTTAGGACAAAGTGGTTGCCAAGGCAGTGACCTCATTCAGTTCCAAAGAATGTGACATACCTCATTTCCTTGGTGATGGAACTCTCTGAAATTTGTATCCAAGAAGCCAGGCACCCAGAGGCAGTCCCAGTCCCAGTCCCAGTGGGCTCACTTGTTTGGATTTACCAAGGACAGAGTCAGTTTTCTTGGTACCTACTGATGTGAGGATGGCCTAATGCCAGGAGAACTCTAAAGAGGGACCTTTCCTGAGAAAGCAGGTAGTGGCTAACCACTTTTTCCTGACAACTACACAGAGTTGAACAAGGAAACAAGATCTGAGAGAAGACAGGCCATTTAGGGGGAACATAGTATGGCCCGCAGTCAGAGGAAACTCCGAATAGTCACAGACCTACTTGGGGTAAGGAGGTGCCTTTGTGGGAGTGGGTGTGGGTTTGTTGTTTTGTCTCATGTTCTGAGAATAGGTAGGAAAGGCGGTTTGTTTGGTTTGTAGTGGACAGTTTCTATTAAGTTGTTTGACAAGGCGAGTGTTTCTGTTTCGGTGTATCCCAATGTGTCCGTTGTTGTAGACATTAAAAAGAGAATGCATTAATGGATGTGTCCTGTCTAGTATAAGTCTTCCCATAATTCATCCTGCCCAATATATGAATGGACTGCAGCTTGTCTTATCGATGTGCAACACCTACTATCTTTCTAAGTTGCTGTTTTCTTCCTGAATTCTGGCCACTCTCCAGAATAGGCTCATGGTTTTGTGTCCAAAATATGTACCACCTCCAAGCTCTGTGACATGTCCATGTAATGGATAGCTGAAGAGAATGGCGAGCATTTCAGAAAACTCAGATATCAGTGTGACCAGGAAAGTCTCAGTGCAGAAACCCTGCTTTGGGCAATTTGCTTACTTATTGTTGTGTTGCACTGAATGTCAGGAAGGTCTTTGCCTCAGCCACCCCTTTGTGAAACCTGAAGAAAACAGTTTTCAAATACAAATGAATGGGCATCACCTGTGGCTTCTGGCTTCATTGCTTTGAGAATGGATGTGTCTGAATCAGCCTCTTGGCCATGTGTGTGGCTGTGACTTAGATTCTCAACACCTGATGAATCTAAAGAATGATCCCATCCGTGCATCCAAAACCATAAGGGCAAAAAATCATTCATTGTGGATGAAGTCTCTTGCCTTCCTCTGTTAGGTTCCTGAACTCCATCAAATGAGAATAGGGATTCTTTGGGTCAAATGAGTTCTTCAAATCTCTGCAGAGGTGTTTGGGTTTTCGAATAACTTTAAATCACATAAAGAATCTATTCCTGAAATCAGTAGGTCTCAAATTGGAGAAACACAGAAGAATTAACGGCAGGCTTATTTGATCATTGCTGGTTCACAGAAACGGTGTCCAGGCCACCCTGACTTTAGGCAAATGAGGGGAAAACGAGCTGATTTTGGACACTGTCTTGGGCTGCGCCACTCATGGAAACCTCCACCCAGAGGTTAAGATGATTGACTATATGGAATAAGATGAGGGCCATGTGGGAGTGTTTCGGTTTTAATTTTGGTCATTTGTGTGGCATTGGAAAAAATGACTGGGTCCACGTGGGCTTGAACTCTGGTGTGATTCCCCTTAGAGACTGGGTTTTAGAACTGAATTCAGAGAAGCATTGCCATGAATTTTGTTAGGATTTCAAGAGGCCACGCATGAAAGTCGCTCTTGGAAACTGAGACCTAGGCCCCGGGTGGATTTCCACAGAGGCCTGGGAATCTCAGCCAGGATATCCCATGATTTTATTCTTAAAGACATGGCAGCCATAGTTGAGAGTCAAAACACACATGGACCTCACATTGTAGACCTCAATGGGCCTGGCCTAATGTGACCTTTTGACAACTCTTTGGAAAGCCTTGCCTGTGAGAGTTCTCCAGAGATTTCATTGAAATGAGCTTCCTCACCATTTAATGTTTGCTGAATGAATTGAAACCTACAGTGCCTCCAACTTCATGCTTGAAAAATGGCTAAATAAATACCATGAAATTTTTGAAATTTCTATGACCAGGTGGCACTGGAGAAACATTGGATGTCCTGTTGCTGATCATGAGTATACCAGACAGTGCCTTGATTTATGGAGTTTCATGAAAATGGTGTAGAATAGGATGGCAGTAAGTTGGAGCCTGCTCAGTAGTGGGTCTAGAGCAGTGGTGGGGAGGTGTTTGATAAAACATCCGTGGTAGGGCCATGTGGATCTACCATTGAATTCCAAATGGCTTGTAACTGACGTGGTACAGCCAGAAGACCCTTATATGTAAAGGCATCTTGTTATATGCAGAGTTTTCATAGGAAAATTAAGAATCAGGTTGATATGGACAAGGGGGCAATGGGGCAAGCTGTGAGAAATCGAAGCTTATTTGGTGCATTCTCTAGCAGACCCTCACCCACCACACGTGACAGAACTCCCTCCAGCACTCTGTCCCAGATTAGCTCCTAGTATTTCATGAAACAAATACCAAACTCAAAGTGCAGCAGCAAAAATACCACAAAAAGTGGAGGAGGACCAAATGGCTTTACAGTCCACACGGGGAGAAACTTAGTCCCCAGTGGCCTCAGTTTACCTACAAAGAGTGGATTCAGCACTGCTTCATCTTGTTCATTGGAAAATAAGAAACCATGTCCTCCAGGTCACATAGATGCAGACCCAGCTTTGATGGTCTCACTGCAAAGGAAGACAAATCTCCTGAAAACAACATATATTTCAAGTACAGAAGCTCAGAGGCAGTTTCTCAAAAAGTTTTTAGGCCAGCAGAGCTCCATATTTGTGGAGTGTTTACCCTGTCCCTTAGTTTTGCAAACTCCTCTACCAACTCCAAGGTTGTGAACTCCTGAGCATTTTTCATTCCAGATATGTATTCACTGATTTTGTAACTCTTCTCCTCTAATTGTGTCTTACTTGGGGTGAAGGTAATGTCAAGGCATTCTTCTGGATGAGAGCGGGAGGATATTTGTGCAGCATATATTTACATACACATTGGATTCATTTTCCAATTTTCCATTCGAAATGCTGAATTCCTGACACTAAGCCATACCTAGTAGACTCAGACTATTCATCCTAATATAATGGGGAAAATTAACCCAACACAATAGAAATACAAGCACTTCAGAGGAGACATGTTGTATAGTTGGACTTGACATTTGCATTATATAAGGTAGGAGTTATAAATGTATTCAAATTTTAATGGACATATTCTCCATGTGTTTTTAAACTTAACAAATATGTGAATTCTTGTTTCCCTTTTCTGTAGCCTATTCACACATGTATATATATATATGCATATATAGAATCCTAGCAGGTATCACACGTACATTTTGTGAGGTGGCTGTCTTAGCAGATACAAATTGTGAGAAGAGTGCACTCCTCCTAAATGCTGTTGGAAATAAAAATTCAACCTATAGGAGACCGTCCTAGTCGAACAACGTTATACATAAAGTCATATTCAGTAAAATAAATTTTTTGCATTTCTGGATGACATATATTTACTGAAGAATTTCGATTGGCATTTATATTGGTACTTTTTAATTTCTGTGAGTGTTGTGTGTGTGTGTGTGTGTGTATAGATATAGATATAGATATAGATATACTCTCCAAATTTTTCAAAATATGAAATATATGTGTCTAATATACACTCTCTAAATTCATTCATGTTCATGTATGTGGATTTATAATCAACTTTTCACAAGATTATAATCAGAAAAATTCATGCACCTGAAATACATATTTGTTTCCTAGTACTGAAAACTAACTTCAGTGAATGGTGCATACATATCCTAATTATTCTACAGTAACTGACCCAGTCTAACATCAATGCAAGTAGACTCCTATGGGACATGATATGTAATTTGTCATTCATTTGTATTCGACACTGGTACATTATTGTTTCTTCAGTTTTTGCACATCATAGGATATACATTTCACCCACAAGTTCACAAATTAATAGGCATTTGTTTCAACTTTAATCACTTCTTGCTTCAGAACACATGTATTGTCAGGGTTTCTTGACTGGTCTATTCATGAGACTTCTTACCAAACACATTATTTTGAATTTCCATAATGATTTTGAAGCAAAATTCAAAAACTCTTCATGATAAAAGAAAACACTAATATTTCAATTAGATAAATAACTGGTTGGAATTAATGATTGTATATCAATATACGATTTCCTTTAATTTTTCAGATATCAGTTCAATGCATTATTTAAAGTTCAAAAAAGTTATATTATTTATTCACAGTATGGTCTATTCATGCTTTTTCTCTATGTTCATACAAACAGGGTACACCTCTTTGTACAACCAATTCTAATTTTACATCTTCAATATATTGGTCCCAGAAATGGTGAAAGAAATACTCATGTCACCTCATTATCACAGTAATATTCTGGACAAAAAATGGAAAGGTCACACTTATGATTGTACCAAAGCCTAAATAGAAAGTGAAAATGGATTTCTAAAAACATCCATGTCCAGGTTGCCTAATGCTGTCAATTGTCAATCCTATTGGTGACTACATATTTGTTTTTTCCTAATTTATATATTCAAACTCAACCCTGTTGAAAATGTCTAATTCTATCACTCACTTTATACTTTGCCTCACTTCGTAATGTTTCTATTGATATCGGATTTTCTACATATTTTCCCCAGTTCAACATACTGACTGACTCTTCATATGTGTTGACATTTACATTCACTCTATAACCGAAAGTCTATTGCTAAAGAACTTTTGGTCCAAATCCTATACTCACTCTTCTTCCTAAACCTACCGACTATCTTCCTAATCCTACTGAATATCCCTTTTTGACTGGATGTTCTCTTCTAAATTCAATCATCCAATTTAAAAGGTCCTATGCCATTGTATATCGAATTATCTGAGACAACTTTGCAGAACATAATTCAAAGCTAAGTATCCCAATCAAGGGCAAAACTATTCTGGGCTTCAAATCATTCCTTGATTTCTGTTTTCATACTTATATTTCACCTCTATATTCTTGTAAATATTGCATGTTTCCAATACCATTATTCATCGCACAGAATCATTCCTAACCCAAATGAAACCTGTTTTTAACCCCAAGTATACGCTGTTCCCTCAATCAATTTACAGAAGAGCAGGGACAGAGTGGTTCTTACAATACAGGAAAGTTGGGGGCCTTCCTCCTGATGAGAACCTCAAATGTCCATGCACAAATGATACCTGGAGAAGTTGTAGGCAGGTATGAAGCACCAGAGAGAGCCAAAGTCCTCTTCCATGGAAAAGAACCTGGTCAGGATGAAGGCATGTGTCTGAATCTGCCTCTCTCTTCTTATTTTAGAGATGATGGACCAAACCAGGCATGAGTGGAGAGCTGTTCCTGGGTGCCAATGGTTGATATACATTCTACCTTATGAAAGTGTCACAGGAAGTAGGGGCAACCTCCATCTTATGTTACCCTTGGAAGCAACTGTTTGGACAAAGTGGGTGCCAAGGCAGGGACCTCATTCAGTTCCAAAGAATGTGACATACCTCATTTCCTTGGTGACGGAACTCTCTGAACTTGGTATCCAAGAAGCCAGGCACCCAGAGGCAGTCCAAGTCCCAGTCCCAGTGGGCTCACTTGTTTGGATTTACCAAGGACAGTCAGTTTTCTTGGTACCTAATGATGTGAGGATGGCCAAATGCCAGGAGAGCTGTGAAGATGGATCTTTCCTGAGAAAACAGGTAGTGTCTAACCACTTTTTCCTGACATCTTCACAGAGTTGGTCAATGAAACAAGATCTGAGAGAAGACAGTCCATTTTGGGGGGACATAGTATGGCCCACCAGTCAGAGGACACTCCGGATAGTCACAGAAGTACTTGGGGGAAGGAGGTGCCTTTGGGGGAGTGGGTGTGGGTTTGTTGTTTTGTCTCATGTTCTGAGAATAGATAGGAAAGGCGGTTTGTTTGGTTTGGAATGGACAGTTTCTAGTAAGTCATTTGACACGGCGAGTTTTTCTGTTTCTGTGTATCCCCCTGTGTTCGTTGTTGTAGACATTAGAAAAGAGAATGCATTAATGGGTGTGTCCTGTCTAATATAAATCTTCCCATAATTCACCCTCCCAATATATGAAAGGACTGCAGCTTGTCTTATCGATGTGCAACACCTGCTATCTTTCTAAGTTGTTGTTTTCTTTTTGAATTCTGGACACTTTCCAGAATAGGCTCATGGATTTGTGTCCAAAATATGTACCACCTCCAAGCTCTGTGAAATGGCCATGTACTGGATAGCTGAAGAGAATGGCGAGAATCTCAGAAAACTCAGATATCAGTGTGACCAGGAAAGTCTCAGTGCAGAAACCCTGCTTTGGGCCTTTTGCTTACTTATTGTTGTGTTGCACTCAATGTCAGGAAGGTCTTTGCCTCAGGCCACTCCTTTGTGAAGCCTGAAGAAAACAGTTTTCAAATGGAAATGAATGGGCATCACCTGTGGCTCTTTGCTTAATTGCTTTGGAAAGGGATGTGTCTTTATCAGCCTCTTGGACCTGTGTGTGGCTGTGACTTAGATTCACAGCACCTGATGGATCTTAAGAATGATCCCATGTGAGCTTCCAAAACCAAAATGGCAAAAATATCATTCATTGTGGATGAAGTCTCTTTCCTTCCTCTGTTAGGTTCCTGCACTCCATCAAATGAGAATAGGGATTCTTTGGGTCAAATGAGTTCTTCAAAGCCCTGCAGAGGTGCTTGTGTTTTCGCATGACTCTAAATCACCTAAAGAATCGATACCTAAAATCAGTAGGCATCAAATTGGAGAAACACAGAAGTATTAACGGCAGGCTGATTTGTTCACTCCTGGTTCACAGAAACGGTGTCTAGGCTACCCTGACTTTAGACAAATGAGGGGCAAACGAGCTGATTTTGGACACTGTCTTTGGCTGCGCCCCTCATGGAAACCTCCACCCAGAGGTTAAGATGATTGACAATATGGAATAAGATGAGGGCCATGTGGGAGTGTTTTGATTTTAATTTTGGTCATTTGTGTGGCATTGGAAAAAATGACTGGGTCCACGTGGGCTTGAACTCTGGTGTGATTCCCCTTAGAGACTGGGATATGGAACTGAACTCAGAGAAGCATTGGCATGAATTTTGTTGGGATTTTAAGAGGCCACGCATGAAAGTCGCTCTTGGAAACTGAGACCTAGGCCCTGGTGGATTTCCACAGAGGCCTGGGGATCTCAGCAAGGATATCACATGATTTTATTCTTAAAGAAATGGCAGCCATTGTTTAGAGTCAAAACACACATGGACCTCACATTGTAGACCTCAATGGGCCTGGCCTAATGTGACCTTTTGTTCACTCTTTGGGAAGCCTTGCCTGTGAGGGTTCTCCAGAGATTTCATTGAAATGAGCTTCCTCACAATTTAATGTTTGCTGAATGAATGAAACCCACAGTGCCTCCAACTTCATGCTTGAGAAATGGCTAAATAAATACCATGAAATTTTTGAATTTCCAATGACCAGGTGGCACTGGAGAAACATTGGATGTCCTGTTGCTGATCATGAGTATACCAGACAGTGCCTTGATTTACTGAGTTTCATAAAAATGGTGTAGAACAGAGATGCCAGTAAGTTGGAGTCTGCTGAGTAGTGGGTCTAGAGCAGTGGTGGAGAGGTGTTTGATAAAACATCCGTGGTAGTGCCATGTGGATCTACCATTGGATTCCAAATGGCTTGTAACTGATATGGTGCAGCCAGCACACCCTTATATGTAAAGGGATTTTGTTATTGGAGAGTTTTCAGAGGAAAATTAAGAATCAGGTTAATATGGACATGGGGTCAATGGGGCAAGCTGTGAGAGATAGAAGCCTAGTTGGTGCATTCTCTTGCAGACCCTGACCCACCACACGTGACAGAACTCCCTCCAGCACTGTGTCCCAGTTTAGTTCCTAGTATTTCGGGAAACAAATACCAAACTCACAGTGCAGTAGCAAAAACACCACAAAAAGTGGAGGAGGACCAAATGGCTTCACAGTCCACACGGGGAGACACTTAGTACCCAGTGGTCTCACTTTACCTACAAAGAGAGGATTCAGCACTGCTTCATCTTGTTCATTGGAAAATAAGAAACCATGTCCTCCAGGTCACATAGATGCAGACCCAGCTTTGATGGTCTCACTACAAAGGAAGCCAAATCTCCTGAAAACAACATATATTTCAAGTACAGAAGCTCAGAGGCAGTTTCTCAAAAAGTTTTTAGGCCAGCAGAGCTCCATGTTTGTGGAGTTTTTACCCTGTCCCTTGTTTTGCAAACTCCTCTACCACCTCCAAGGTTGTGAACTCCTGAGCATTTTCTATTCCAGATATGTATTCACTGATTTTGTAACTCTTCTCCTCTAATTGTGTCTTACTTGGGGTGAAGGTAATGTCAAGGCATTCTTCTGGATGAGAGCGGGAGGATATTTGTGCAGCATATATTTACATACACATTGGATTCATTTTCCAATTTTCCATTCGAAATGCTGAATTCCTGACACTAAGCCATACCTAGTAGACTCAGACTATTCATCCTAATACAATGGGGAAAATTAACACAACACAATAGAAATACAAGCACTTCAGAGGAGACATGTTGTATAGTTGGACTTGACATTTGCATTATATAAGGTTGGAGTTATAAATCTAGTCAAATTTTAATGGAAATATTCTCCATGTGTTTTTAAACTTAACAAATATGTGAATTCTTGTTTCCCTTTTCAGTAGCCTATTCACACATGTATATTTTTATGCATATGTAGAATCCTACCAGGTATCACACGTACATTTTTGTGAGATGGCTGTCTTGGCAGATACAAATTGTGAAAAGAGTTCACTCCTCCTAAATGCTGTTGGAAATGAAAATTCAATCTATAGGAGAGCGTCCTAGTAAAACAACATTATACATAAACTCATGTTCAGCAAAATAAATATTTTTGCATCTGTGGATCATATATATTTACTGATCAATTTCGATTGGCATTTATATTGGTATTTTTTAATGTCTTTGAATGTTGTGTGTGTGTGTGTGTGTGTGTGTGTGTGTGTGGATATAGATATAGATATAGATATAGATATAGATATACTGCCCAAATATTTCAAAATATGAAATATATATGTCTAATATACACTCTCTAAATTCATTCATGTTCATGTATGTGGATTTATAATCAACTTTTCACAAGATTATAATCAGAAATATTCATCCACCTGAAATATATATTTGTTTCCTAGTACTGAAAACTAACTTCAGTGAATGGTGCATACATATCCTAATTATTCTACAGTAACCGACCCAGTATTACATCAATGCAAGTAGACTCCTATGGGACATGATATGTAATTTGTCATTCATTTGTATTCGACACTGGTACATTATTGTTTCTTCAGTTTTTGCAAATCATAGGATATACATTTCATCCACAAGTTCACAAATTAATAGGCATTTGTTTCAACTTTAATCACTTCTTGCTTCAGAACACATGTATTGTCAGGGTTTCTTGAATGGTCTTTTCATGAGACTTCTTTCCAAACACATTATTTTGAATTTCCATAATCATTTTGAAGCAAAACTCACACACTCTTCATGATAAACCAAAACACTAATATTTCGTTTAGATATATAACTGGTTGGAATGAATGATTGTATATCAATATACGATTTCCTTTAATTTTTCAGATATCAGTTCAATTCATTATTTAAAGTTCAAAAAAGTTATATTATTTATTCACAGTATGGTCTATTCATGCTTTTTCTCTATGTTCATAGAAACAGGGTACACCTCTTTGTACCCCCGATTCTGATTTTACATCTTCAATATATTGCTCCCAGAAATGGTGAAAGAATTACTCATGTCACCTCATTATCACAGTAATATTCTGGACAAAAAATGGAAAGGTCACACTTATGATTGTACCAAATCCTAAATGGAAAGTGAACATGGATTTCTAAAAACATCCATGTCCAGGTTGCCTAATGCTGTCAATTGTCAATCCTATTGGTGACTACATTTTTGTTTTTTCCTAATTTATATATTCAAACTCAATCCTGTTGAAAATGTCTAATTCTATCACTCACTTTATACTTTGCCTGATTTCGTAATGTTTCTATTGATCTCTGCTTTTCTACATATTTTTCCCAGTTCAACATAGTGACTGACTCTTCATATGTGCTGACATTTACATTCACTCTATAACCGAAAGTCTATTGCTAAAGAACTTTTGGTCCAAATCCTATACTCACTCTTCTTCCTAAACCTACCGACTATCTTCCTAATCCTACTGAATATCCCTTTTTGACTGGGTGCTCTCTTCTAAATTCAATCATCCAATTTACAAGGTCCAATGCCATTGTATATCGAATTATCTGAGACATCTTTGCAGAACATAATTCAAAGCTAAGTATCCCAATCAAGGGAAGAACCCTTATGGGCTTCAAATCATACCTAGATTTCTGTTTTCATACTTATATTTCACATCTATATTTTGTAAGCATTGTAGGTTCCCAATACCATTATTCATTGCACAGAATCATTCGTAACCCATATCAAACCTGTTTTTAACCCAATTATACACTGGTCCCTCAATCATCTTACAGAAGAGCAGGGACAGAGTGGTTCTTACAATACAGGAAAGTTGGGGATATTCCACCTGATGAGAACCTCAAAGGTCCATGCAGAAATGATACCTGGAGAAGTTGTAGGCAGGTATGAAGGACCTGAGAGAGCAAAAGTCATCTTCCATGGCAAATATCTTGGTCAGAAAGAAGGGATGTGTCTTATTGTAGAGAAGATGGACCAAACCAGGCCTGTGTGGAGAGCTGTTCCTGGGTGCCTATGGTTGATATACCATTCTCCCTTGTGAAAGTGTCACAGGAAGTAGGGGAAGCCTCCATCTCATTTGACCCTTGGAAGCAACAGTTAGGACAATGTGGTTGCCAAGGCAGTGACTCATTCAGTTCCAAAGAAAGTGACATACCTCATTTCCTTGGTGATGGAACTCTCTGAAATTTGTATCCAAGAGGCCAGGCACCCAGAGGCAGTCCCAGTCCCAGTCCCAGTGGGCTCACTTGTTTGGATTTACCAAGGACAGAGTCAGTTTTCTTGGTACCTACTGATGTGAGGATGGCCTAATGCCAAGAGAACTCTGAAGATGGACCTTTCCTGAGAAAGCAGGTAGTGGCTCACCACTTTTTCCTGAAAACTACAAAGAGTTGAACAAGGAAACAAGATCTGAGAGAAGACAGGACATTTCGGGGGAACATAGTATGGCCCCCAGTCAGAGGACACTCCGGATAGTCACAGACCTACTTGGGGGAAGGAGGTGCCTTTGTGGGAGTGGGTGTGGGTTTGAGGTTTTGTCTCATGTTCTGAGAATAGGTAGGAAAGGCTGTTTGTTTGGTTTGGAGTGGACAGTTTCTAGTAAGTTGTTTGATCAGGCGAGTGTTTCTGTTTCGGTGTATCCCAATGTGTCCGTTGTTGTAGACATTAAAAAGAGAATGCATTAATGGAGGTGTCCTGTCTAGTATAAATCTTCCCATAATTCATCCTGCCCAATATATGAATGGACTGCAGCTTGTCTTATCGATGTGCAACACCTGCTATCTTTCTACGTTGCTGTTTTCTTCCTGAATTCTAGCCACTCTCCAGAATAGGCTCATGGTTTTGTGTCCAAAATATGTACCACCTCCAAGCTCTGTGACATGGCCATGTACTGGATAGCTGAAGAGAATGGCGAGCATCTCAGAAAACTCAGATATCAGTGTGACCAGGAAAGTCTCAGTGCAGAAACCCTGCTTTGGGCCTTTTGCTGACTTATTGTTGTGTTGCACTGAATGTCAGGAAGGTCTTTGCCTCAGGCCACCCCTTTGTGAAGCCTGAAGAAAACAGTTTTCAAATGGAAATGAATGGGCATCACCTGTGGCTTCTGGCTTCATTGCTTTGGGAAAGGATGTGTCTGAATCAGCCTCTTGGCCATGTGTGTGGCTGTGACTTAGATTCTCAGCACCTGATGAATCTAAAAATGATCCCCTGCGTGCATTCAAAACCATAAGGGCAAAAAATCTTTCATTGTGGATGAATTCTCTTGCCTTCCTCTGTTAAAATCCTGAACTCCATAAGTTAGAATAGGGATTCTTTGGGTCAAATGAGTTCTTCAAATCTCTGCAGAGGTACTTGGGTTTTCGAATAACTTTAAATCACATAAAGAATGTATTCCTGAAATCAGTAGGCCTCAAATTGGAGAAACACAGAAGAATTAACGGCAGGCTTATTTGATCATTCCTGGTTCACAGAAATGGTGTCCAGGCCACCCTGACTTTAGGCAAATGAGGGGCAAGCGAGCTGATTTTGGACACTGTCTTGGGCTGCGCCCCTCATGGAAACCTCCAGCCAGAGGTTAAGATGAGTTACTATATGGAATAAGATGAGGGCCATGTGGGAGTGTTTCGGTTTTAATTTTGGTCATTTGTGTGACAGTTGGAAGAAATGACTGTGTCCACGTGGGCTTGAACTCTGGTGTGATTCCCCTTAGAGACTGGGTTTTGGAACTGAACTCAGAGAAGCATTGCCATGAATTTTGTTGGGATTTTAAGAGGCCACGCATGAAAGTCGCTCTTGGAAACTGAGACCTAGGCCCCGGGTGGATTTCCACACAGGCCTGGGAAACTCAGCAAGGATATCACATGATTTTATTCTTAAAGAAATGGCAGCCATAGTTGAGAGTCAAAACACACATGGACCTCACATTGTAGACCTCAATGGGCCTGGCCTAATGTGACCTTTTGTCCACTCTTTGGGAAGCCTTGCCTTTTAGAGTTCTCCAGAGATTTCATTGAAATGAGCTTCCTCACCATTTAATGTTTGCTGCATGAATTGAAACCCACAGTGCCTCCAACTTCATGCTTGAAAAATGGCTAGATAAATACCATGAAATTTTTGAAATTCCAATGACCAGGTGGCACTGGAGAAACATTGGATGTCCTGTTGCTGATTATGAGTATACCAGACAGTGCCTTGATTTACTGAGTTTCATGAAAATGGTGTAGAACAGAGATGCCAGTAAGTTGGAGCCTGCTGAGTAGTGGGTCTAGAGCAGTGGTGGGGAGGTGTTTGATAAAACATCCGTGGTAGGGCCATGTGGATCTACCATTGATTTCCAAATGGCTTGTAACTGACATTGTGCAGCCAGCAGACCCTTATATGTAAAGGCATCTTGTTATATGGAGAGTCTTCAGAGGAAAATTAAGAATCAGGTTGATATGGACAAGGGGGCATTGAGCCAAGCTGTGAGAGATAGAAGCCTAGTTGGTGCATTCCCTTGCAGACCCTGACCAACCACACGTGACACAACTCCCTCCAGCACTGTATCCCAGTTTAGCTCCTAGTATTTCGTGAAACAAATACCAAACTCACAGTGCAGTAGCAAAAACACCACAAAAAGTCGAGGAGGACCAAATGGCTTCACAGTCCACACGGGGAGACACTTAGTCTCCAGTGGCCTCAGTTAACCTACAAAGAGAGGATTCAGCACTGCTTCATCTAGTTCTTTGGAAAATAAGAAACCATGTCCTCCAGGTCACATAGATGCAGACCCAGCTCTCATAGTCTCACTACAAAGGAAGCCAAATCTCCTGAAAACAACATATATTTCAAGTGCGGAATCTCAGAGGAGTTTCTCAAAAAGTTTTTAGGCCAGCAGAGCTCCATGTTTGTGGAGTGTTTACCCTGTCCCTTAGTTTTGGAAACTTTTCTACCACCTCCAAGGTTGTGAACTCCTGAGCATTTTCCATTCCAGATATGTATTCACTGATTTGGTAACTCTTCTCCTCTAATTGTGTCTTACTTGGGGTGAAGGTGATGTCAAGGCATTCTTCTGGATGAGAGCGGGAGGAAATTGTGCAGCATATATTTACATACGCATTGGATTCATTTTCAAATTTTCCATTCGAAGTACTGAATCCCCTGACACTAACCCATACCTGGTAGACTTAGACAGTTCATCCTAATATAATGGGGAAAATTAACCCAACACAATAGAAATACAAGCACTTCAGAGGAGACATGTTGTATAGGTGGACTTGACATTTGTATTATATAAGGTAGGAGTTATAAATCTAGTCAAATTTTAATTGAAATATTCTCCATGTGTTTTTAAACTTAACAAATATGTGAATTCTTGTTTCCCTTTTCTGTAGCCTATTCACATGTATATTTATATGCATATATAGAATCCTACCAGGTATCACATGTACATTTTTGTGAGGTGGCTGTCTTGGCAGATACAAATTGTGAGAAGAGTTCACTCATCCTAAATGCTGTTGGAAATGAAAATTCAACCTATAGGAGAGCGTCCTAGTACAACAACATTATACATAAACTCATCTTCAGTAAAATAAATATGTTTGCATCTGTGGATGATATATATTTACTGATGAATTTCGATTGGCATTTATATTGGTACTTTTTAATGTCTGTGAGTGTTGTGTGTGTGTGCGTGTGTGTGTGTGTATATATATATATCTATCTATATATATATATATATATATATAGATAGATAGATAGATAGATATAGATATATATATAGATGTAGATATAGATATAGATATACTCTCCAAATTTTTCAAAATATGGAATATATGTGTCTAATATACACTCTCTAAATTCATTCATGTTCATGTATGTGGATTTGTAATCAACTTTTCACAAGATTATAATCAGAAATATTCATCCACTTGAAATACATATTTGTTTCCTAGTACTGAAAACTAACTTCAGTGAATTGTGCATACAAATCCTAATTATTCTACAGTAACTGACCCAGTCTAACATCAATGCAAGTAGACTCCTATGGGACATGATATGTAATTTGTCATTCATTTGTATTCGCCACTGCTACATTATTGTTTCCTCAATTTTTGCACATCATAGGATATACATTTCATCCACAAGTTCACAAATTAATAGGCATTTGTTTCAACATTAATCACTTCTTGCTTCAGAACACATGTATTGTCAGGGTTTCTTGAATGGTCTTTTCATGAGACTTCTTTCCAAACACATTATTTTGAATTTCCATAATCATTTTGAAGCAAAACTCACACACTCTTTATGATAAACCAAAACATTAATATTTCCATTAGATATATAACTGGTTGGAATGAATGATTGTATATCAATATACGACTTCCTTTAATTTTTCAGATATCAGTTCAATTCATTATTTAAAGTTCAAAAAAGTTATATTATTTATTCACAGTATGGTCTATTCATGCTTTTTCTCTATGTTCATAGAAACAGGGTACACCTCTTTCTACCGCCGATTCTATTTTACATCTTCAATATATTGCTCCCAGAAATGGTGAAAGAAATACTCATGTCACCTCATTATCACAGTAATATTCTGGACAAAAAATGGAAAGGTCACACTTATGATTGTACCAAAGCCTAAATGGAAAGTGAACATGGATTTCTAGAAACATCCATTTCCAGGTTGCCTAATGCTGTCAATTGTCAATCCTATTGGTGACTACATTTTTGTTTTTTCCTAGTTTATATATTCAAACTCAACCCTGTTGAAAATGTCTAATTCTATCACTCACTTTATACTTTGCCTGATTTCGTAATGTTTCTATTGATATCTGCTTTTCTACATATTTTCCCCAGTTCAACATAGTGACTGACTCTTCATATGTGCTGAAATATACATTCACTCTATAACTGAAAGTCTATTGCTAAAGAACTTTTGGTCCAAATCCTATACTCACTCTTCTTCCGAAACCTACTGACTATCTTCCTAATCCTACTGAATATCCCTTTTTGACTAGATGTTCTCTTCTAAATTCAATCATCCAATGTACAAGGTCCTATGCCATTGTATATCGAATTATCTGAGACAAATTTGCAGAACATAATTCAAAGTTCAGTATCCCAATCAAGGGCAGAACCCTTCTGGGCTTCAAATCATACCTAGATTTCTGTTTTCATACTTATATTTCACCTCAATATTCTTGTAAATATTTCAGGTTCCCAATACCATTATTCATCGCACAGAGTCATATGTAACCAAAATCAAACCTGTTTTTAACCCCCAGTATACACTGTTCCCTCAATCATTTTACAGAAGAGCAGGGACAGAGTGGTTCTTACAATACAGGAGAGTTGGGGACCTTCCACATGAAGAGAACCTCAAATGTCCATGCACAAATGATACCTGGAGAAGTTGTACGCAGGTATGAAGCAACTGAGAGAGCAAAAGTCATCTTCCATGGCAAACAACCTGGTCAGAATGAAGGGATGTTTCTGAATCTGCATCTCTCTTCTTATTGTAGAGAAGAGGGACCAAACCAGGCCTGAGTGGAAAGTTGTTCCCGGGTGCCAATGGTTGATATACATTCTA